>NC_139626.1:65528974-65631474 GCF_964638095.1 Poromitra crassiceps | reverse complement strand
AAGCGATGATAATTTCATATTTTTGTATTAAAAAAAGGAAGTTTGCCTGTAGTTTATGCACTCCTGAGTCTAAATTACTATGGCTTTTGTCATTGTGTTTTATCTGCAGACTACACACATGAAGGACCCCTAAACTGACAAAAATTAGACCACGGACCCCCATTTGATAGGATTTTGTCCCATGGTCCCCCATAATAAGATAGATGCTTTTAGATGTTTTATTACAGAAAGTGTATAAAACCCATGACCAAAATAGTCATTCTGTCACTTATGAATGGAATTATAGCTCAAATAAATGACCCCCCCCCTTTTGGCTGGGACCCCCTGAAAACCCCTCAAGGACCCCTGGGGGTCCCTGGAGCCCCATTTGCGAACCACTGGACTAAGCAGTCACAGGCTTTCGGTTCTATCAAAGCCTTTATTTTTTGTATTGAGTGATACACTACTAAAACACTCATATCATATTATATCAGAAGTGTTCTTTGTTTTGTGTTCACAATAGTGATGTCAGTTAGGTTTGGTTACATCTGCCTTTCTTACTGTCATGTTAGTGGCAAAGCTGTTTGAATTTTGAAGTGAATGGGCAAGTCTGTCCCACTATAAACCATTATCTGTGTCGTTCCACTTTATTGAAAATGTTTCCACCTGATTAAAGAAAATACATGTGATGTTGACTGATGTTTTTATGTATTACATAAAATATTACATGTTTTCTTTAATCAGGTGGAAGCACCTGAACCTGGTAATTATAAATGCGGACACTGCCAGCAATGTAATTTCACACACAAAACTCACAAATTTGATCACCCTCACACTGGAAAAGCATACGACATCAAAGGATTGATCTCATGCAAAACCAACAATGTAATTTACCTTTTGAAATGCCCGTGCGGACTGGCGTATGTAGGAAAAACATCTAAACCCCTAAAGAACAGAATCTCAGAACATCGCAGCAATATTAGGACTGCTGATCAGAAAAGCCCAGTTGCTAAACATTTCAATCTCATGCAGCACAGTGTCGCCTCTCTGAGCTACACTGGCATTGAACACGTCCAGCTACCCCGCCGGGGAGGTGATATTGATAATCTCCTTTTGAGACGCAAACTTTTTTGGATGTACACACTGAACACTGTATCTCCTGGAGGTCTAAATGAGGAGATGGACATTCGCCCCTTCTTATGAAGAAGATATGTGATTTGTGTGTGTTATCAGATGTTTATTCCAGTGTGCCCTCTATAGTGTGCTAAAAAATGTTGTGGTGTGTATATATATATATTGCTTGTTAATTGTTGTTAATTTCTGTATGGTCAGTTGCTTCACACTTTTATTCTCGCACCTTCACACAGGTTGAGTCGCCTTAGTCACACTAAGAGAAACGTACTGCTGTATTTATTGTTTTTTCTTCACTCATGTGATGACGTTAAACTTGACTACAGACTGTTGATTTTCTCTTTGTTGTATGACATAATATGTAGTCTATGACTTTTACTCCTCTGATTGATTGTTATTATACACAGCTGCGTTGTTCAATCATGTGACCTCTTCACTATCAGGTGACTACTGTATATAAGATGGCGTCTCACCTCTGTATAATTGTCTGATGAAGAGCTAATGTAGCTCGAAACGTTACCACTTGGTGCAATAAAGCTATTGAAAAGGAGCTCTTAGTGTGCGAGCGTGTTTTCATTTGTTTCACTGCTACGTTTTTCGACTCAGCACCTACCTGAAGTCTCGGCCCTTGGATGTGCATGTTTTTATCTATGCAAAACTGTGTTTTGCCTCCGACTGGAAACATGTTTAATCCTGTTACAAAGTCGTGCATTTTAACATGGGGTGAATGCCTACTGTACCCAGCCCCAAGTGGCCATTCGAGGAACTACAGCTTTCAGGAACTTTTTTTTTTAACAAATGTATTTACATAATAAGAAAATACAGGTTCACAACATAGAGGTTACAAGACAATTGCAAAGGCCAACATCAGCTTTCAGGAACACTTGACTTGACTTCAAGTTGCCCACTGTCACACACACACACACACACACACACACACACACACACACACACACACACACACACACACACCCTCTCTTTCGCGCGCGCTCTCTCCTGCGCCGCGCGCTCAAACACACTCTCTCTCTCTCCCTCTCTCTCTCCTGCGCCGCGCCGCGCGCTCACACACACACTCTCTCTCTCCTGCGCCACGCGCTCAAACACACACACTCTCTCTCTCTCTCTCTCTCTCTCTCCCGCGCCGCGCGCTCATGCACACTCGCTCACTCTCGTGTCTTCACTCTTCCGTCATTCCTCTGTGTTTACAGGTCAGTACACTGTGAAAATCATGAGAATAACAACCTCCTAAAGCTCAACTTTAAGTAGCACGAGTGTGATGACTTTGTAAAGCTTCTGGCATACTCTTCGCGCACGCGCTGGAGGCGGGGCTCCGGGGAGGGCGCACGCACTCTGCGCAGGCCAAAACAGAACATACTCAGTGCTCAGCTCGCTCCTCCAGGCAGTCTGAATGAAATTGAATGTAACGTTCCCAATTCTATGTATTAAATTCTAAAAAACGACCCTCAACATTTGGGAAGGCTAAGCCACACAACTAGTTCGTTATAATCGAACGTCATGCTTCAAAGGTGACTTTACGACGGTGAGGACTCAATCACAGCAGATATCCGCTGATAGCCTACCACGGAGATCTCACAGGCACAGGCAGCAAAACCCGACGCGCTGATAGAAAAATCTCGATGGACGCGCCGCGCTGCGCTCAGGCCTCACCCCCCGACACGCCCCGTGTGATGACGTCATAATCGCCGCGCGCCCTATGCGCTTGGCTGGGCGCGAAGAGTATGCCAGAAGCTTTAGTTTATCTGTTTGTTTCTGCATCCGGTTTAAAAGAGGGGAAATCTCCGCAAGACTTCACATGTTGAGACATGCTTGGTGGTCCACTGTAAAAAATGGTGATTGACATGTTTTGAGGAGAGCACAATAGTAACGTGTGTATTTATATTATACAGCTGTAGTTTCAATGTTTTGTCCCTGCACACCTGACATCTGTTGTAAAGAAGGTTTATTTATGTTGCTGAGAAGTGTTTCAAGGTTTAATTCACTACATTCATGCATCTAGTAACACTTTAAGCTGCTAATTCTCCATTTTGAGTTTGGATCAAACCTACACTGTAAAATGTTTATTTCCAAAATATTTCAAGTTAACACATTCACTGCCAGTCATTTTTTCAATACTGTAGGTAGCTTCTGCCAAGGTTTTTTTTTTAGGATTCTGGCTCATCTTTCAAGAGCCGAGGATTATTTTCTGCTAAGATTTTGTGAACACAAAATATCTCAAAAGAACTAATAGAATGTGTGCTTTCTCTGTCTAAAAGAGTTAGTTTGTAGAGTTAGTAGTTATGTAGGCATTAGCACTTGAATACAGCATGGTTTCAGCGTCTGAAAATTTAAGCTGAGATAAATGGCTTTTTGTGAAATTCGATAGAACAGTCACTTTAACCATTCATTTTTGGCATCAGTAAGATGTCAGACATCTAAACAATAGTTTTGAACAGTAATTTCCTCCATAACAGCAGGAAACCCCCCTCTCCTTCAAACTCCTCCCTCCGTGTGTGTTCACCTCCTGCCTCCGTGGCTCTGCAGCGGGCGTGTCACAAGCGAGTTTCTGCTGCTGCTGCTGCTGCTGCCTGTCTGCTGGCGGCCGCTCTTTGGGCGAGTCTGGATAGGCTCGCTCGTTTCTTGGGGTTTCGGTTGAGAGCTTTGATGAAGCTTTTGCGATTCTGGTCTTATTTATGCTGCGTGTTTCAAAGTGTGTTGCACCCATAATCTATTATGCAAATTTGCAATCCCCCACCGCCAGCAACCAGCGCGAAAGCGAAAGCGTTTTCGCCAATCCATTTTACAGTATGAGAATGGTTTCATCGCGCGTTCCCCTGCAGTTTTGGCTCGGCTTTTTCTAGTCTGGAGAGCACTGTCGCCACTTAGTGGGTCGGTGGAATGGGTTGTACACATTCGGTGGCTCCCATATTTTTATAGGAGATGTGGGGGGCGTTGATCCATGTCCCACCGTCAAATTGTCAAAACACGCACACACACACACACACACACACACACACACACACACACACACACAGTTTCTCTCTCTCACTCACACACACACACACACACACACACACAGACTCTCTCTCACTCGCACACACACACACACACACACACACACACACACAGACTCTCTCTCACACACACACACACACACACACACACACACACACACACACACCTCTTCTTTGTAATGATTGTGGATTGTTTAAGTCGTATGTGAAACAGGACTCAGGTGTTTTAGATCAGAACCTGTTTCTATCAAACTCCCTGTATGTGTTTGATGCTGCTGAACCAACACAATGAATGTCCATGTGTGGACAATAAAGACATTCTATTCTATTCTATTCTATTCTATTCTATTCTGTTCTATTCTGTTCTGTTCTATTCTATTCTGTTCTGTTCTATTCTATTCTATTCTATTCTGTTCTGTTCTGTTCTGTTCTATTCTATTCTATTCTATTCTATTCTGTTCTATTCTGTTCTATTCTGTTCTGTTCTATTCTATTCTATTCTATTCTATTCTGTTCTGTTCTATTCTATTCTATTCTGTTCTGTTCTGTTCTGTTCTATTCTATTCTATTCTATTCTATTCTGTTCTATTCTGTTCTGTTCTATTCTATTCTATTCTATTCTGTTCTGTTCTGTTCTGTTCTGTTCTATTCTATTCTATTCTATTCTAAGCTGCTGCTGTGTTGTGTCTTGTTGTCTCATCAGATGCCTGTGAACTCACACTGGACCCAAACACAGCATGCAGAGACCTCCTCCTGTCTGAAGACAACAGAAAGGTGACGAAGGTGAAAGAGCAGCAGTCATATCCTGTTCACCCAGAGAGATTTAACGGCTTGGTTCAGCTGCTGTGTAGAGAGGGTCTGACTGGTCGCTGTTACTGGGAGGTGGAGAGGGAAGGAGGGGTTTATATAGGAGTGACTTACAGAGGAATCAGAAGGAGAGGACGGGGTGATGACTGTGAGATTGGATGTAATGAAAAGTCCTGGTGTCTGCACTGCTTTGATGATCAGTACGATCCCTGGCACAATAACAAATCAACAGTCATATCTTCCCCCTCCCCCTCTAACAGAGTAGCAGTGTATCTGGACTGGCCTGCTGGCTCTCTGTCCTTCTACATAGTTTCCTCTGACACACTGATGCACCTCCACACCTTCACCTCCACCTTCACTGAACCACTTTACCCTGGGTTTGGGTTTGACACAGGTGGCTCAGTGTCTCTGTGTCAGATAGAGGAGTGAGAGAGAAACACTGTGACCAAACACAGCTGCTGAGATGATGCTTCACTCTGTACAGGATCACACACACACACACACACACACACACACACACGCACACACACACGCACACACACACACACACACACACACGCGAGCGCGCGCGTGCACGCGCACCCCCCCCCCTTAAAATCTGAATGTCAACAGAAATGTGAACAAAGGATTCAGCGATGATCTGTCTTTGATTGGATTCACATGCAATGCATCGATGAAAGGATTCATGTTGACAGCCCTATCAGAGAGGCATCTGGTATTCCTTCTCTCACAGTGCTGCTGTGTGGAGCGCCTGTAAGGGCTCTTTGAGCAGGAATAGTGGGCGGAACCCCAGCAGGCTGTGGAGCTGTTAGTGCCTTAACTTGCTCTGTTTAGATTTCCTTTTGTTGCTTTGACTTCATTGTTACACTGTACTGCCACCTTGTGTTCACAATCAGCCTGCATCACTGTGCTGTGTAGAGCTGTTTTCATCAACACACTTCTCTATTTGTCTCTATAATAAAGACTTCTATCTCTATATCAAACTGCTTCATGGTATGTGCCTTAACGGCGTTGGAACCTGTGCTCTGTGTTGCCACAATATTGACATATAATTAATGATGAAATCTATTTCTAAATCCTCATGTTGTATTTTCTCTCTCTTTCTCTCTGCTGTCAATCATGTCTTGATTTATGTGAATAATAATGAGCAACTTAGTAAATATCTAATTCCATCACCTGATCTGTGCTTCTCCTCATAACCACTTGTTACTGGAGAAAGTAATATTATTACTGTAATGTGTTACTATAGTAACTAGTTACTGTCCAACACTGCATGTGATGGTGTGTGTGTGTGTGTGTGTGTGTGTGTGTGTGTGTGTGTGAGAGAGAGAGAGCCTGTGTGTGTGAGAGAGAGTGAGAGAGACTGTGTGTGTGTGTGTGTGTGTGTGTGTGTGTGTGTGTGTGTGTGTGTGTGTGTGTGTGTGTGTGTGTGTGTGTGTGTGTGTGTGTGTGTGTGTGTGTGTGTGTATTATGATCAGTTGAGGGGTGTATGCATGGGCGGGACTGTTACGCCTCATTAACATTTTAGTTTTTATTTTATTTAGTTGTATTTATTTGCACATATTAAAATCAAAAACAGTCAAAAGGAACAAAAGATTGTGCCGGTAGAGACAACAAACCCTATTGGTCTTATTATGGGTCTCTACCTAAGAAATTAAACCAATATCAATAATAATCCAAACAAAGCACACAATAAACATAATGTATAAAACCCTAGTGGTTCCCTCACTTTGCGCAGGCTACAACACTGGTACATTTTAGCTCCAGGCTCGAACCCATGACCTCAAAACTTACTGAGGCTCAAACCCACGAGCTCGATACTGCTGAGCAGTAATCCAACTCTCTGAGCCACTGGGTCACACTGCTTAAGACAGTTTCTCACAGTCTTTTGTCTGGGTGTCCACTTTCAAAACTCTGACTGAATGAAGCTCAAACCCAAAAGCTCCACATTGTGGTGTGGTCATAGGTGTCATTTACACTGGGGACACTTTTCAACACAAAGTGATGCCCTTGTGTGCTCAGATATCAAATATGGTCTGACAGAGAAGTCTGGAAAAGTCTTGAATTTTGAAATGGAAAATGTGTCAGAATCCTGATTTATGTCATGAACAAATGTTTTGAGGAGACTCAGCTTTGATCCAGTCAGTGTAGTATTTGATATAGGTTCATGTATGTGACAGCAGCTGGCTCATCAGAACATCCCTCTATCTGAACATGATTCTGATCATCATCAAAGCTGTAATTGTGTGTGTACACATAACTCACATGAAAGCAGACATGTTTGTTACAGACACATAACTCACATGAAAGCAGACATGTTTGTTACAGACACATAACTCACATGAAAGCAGACATGTTTGTTACAGACACATAACTCACATGAAAGCAGACATGTTTGTTACAGACACATAACTCACATGAATGCAAACATGTTTGTTACAGACACATAACTCACATGAAAGCACACATGTTTGTTACAGACACATAACTCACATGAGAGCAGACATGTTTGTTACAGACACATAACTCACATGAAAGCAGACATGTTTGTTACAGACACATAACTCACATGAAAGCACACATGTTTGTTACAGACACATAACTCACATGAGAGCAGACATGTTTGTTACAGACACATAACTCACATGAGAGCAGACATGTTTGTTACAGACACATAACTCACATGAAAGCAGACATGTTTGTTACAGACACATAACTCACATGAGAGCAGACATGTTTGTTACAGACACATAACTCACATGAGAGCAGACATGTTTGTTACAGACACATAACTCACATGAGAGCAGACATGTTTGTTACAGACACATAACTCACATGAAAGCAAACATGTTTGTTACAGACACATAAGAGCAGACATGTTTGTTACAGACACATAACTCACATGAAAGCAAACATGTTTGTTACAGACACATAACTCACATGAAAGCAGACATGTTTGTTACAGACACATAACTCACATGAGAGCAGACATGTTTGTTACAGACACATAACTCACATGAAAGCAGACATGTTTGTTACAGACACATAACTCACATGAGAGCAGACATGTTTGTTACAGACACAACTCACATGAGAGCGGACATGTTTGTTACAGACACATAACTCACATGAAAGCAGACATGTTTGTTACAGACACATAACTCACATGAGAGCAGACATGTTTGTTACAGACACATAACTCACATGAGAGCAGACCTGTTTGTTACAGACACATAACTCACATGAAAGCAGACATGTTTGTTACAGACACATAACTCACATGAGAGCAGACCTGTTTGTTACAGACACATAACTCACATGAAAGCAGACATGTTTGTTACAGACACATAACTCACATGAAAGCAGACATGTTTGTTACAGACACATAACTCACATGAAAGCAGACATGTTTGTTACAGACACATAACTCACATGAAAGCAGACATGTTTGTTACAGACACATAACTCACATGAAAGCAGACATGTTTGTTACAGACACATAACTCACATGAAAGCAGACATGTTTGTTACAGACACATAACTCACATGAGAGCAGACATGTTTGTTACAGACACATAACTCACATGAGAGCAGACCTGTTTGTTACAGACACATAACTCACATGAAAGCAGACATGTTTGTTACAGACACATAACTCACATGAAAGCAGACATGTTTGTTACAGACACATAACTCACATGAAAGCAGACATGTTTGTTACAGACACATAACTCACATGAAAGCAGACATGTTTGTTACAGACACATAACTCACATGAAAGCAGACATGTTTGTTACAGACACATAACTCACATGAGAGCAGACATGTTTGTTACAGACACATAACTCACATGAGAGCAGACAAGTTTGTTACAGACACATAACTCACATGAAAGCAGACATGTTTGTTACAGACACATAACTCACATGAAAGCAGACATGTTTGTTACAGACACATAACTCACATGAAAGCAGACATGTTTGTTACAGACACATAACTCACATGAAAGCAGACATGTTTGTTATAGACACATAACGCACATGAGAGCAGACATGTTTGTTAAAGACACATAACTCACATGAAAGCAGACATGTTTGTTACAGACACATAACTCACATGAGAGCAGACATGTTTGTTACAGACACATAACTCACATGAAAGCAGACATGTTTGTTACAGACACATAACTCACATGAAAGCAGACATGTTTGTTACAGACACATAACTCACATGAAAGCAGACATGTTTGTTACAGACACATAACTCACATGAAAGCAGACATGTTTGTTACAGACACAGAACTCACATGAAAGCAGACATGTTTGTTACAGACACATAACTCACATGAAAGCAGACATGTTTGTTACAGACACATAACTCACATGAGAGCAGACATGTTTGTTAAAGACACATAACTCACATGAAAGCACACATGTTTGTTACAGACACATAACTCACATGAGAGCAGACATGTTTGTTACAGACACATAACTCACATGAGAGCAGACATGTTTGTTACAGACACATAACTCACATGAAAGCAGACATGTTTGTTACAGACACATAACTCACATGAGAGCAGACATGTTTGTTACAGACACATAACTCACACGAGAGCAGACATGTTTGTTACAGACACATAACTCACATGAGAGCAGACATGTTTGTTACAGACACATAACTCACATGAAAGCAAACATGTTTGTTACAGACACATAAGAGCAGACATGTTTGTTACAGACACATAACTCACATGAAAGCAAACATGTTTGTTACAGACACATAACTCACATGAAAGCAGACATGTTTGTTACAGACACATAACTCACATGAGAGCAGACATGTTTGTTACAGACACATAAGAGCAGACATGTTTGTTACAGACACATAACTCACATGAAAGCAAACATGTTTGTTACAGACACATAACTCACATGAAAGCAGACATGTTTGTTACAGACACATAACTCACATGAGAGCAGACATGTTTGTTACAGACACATAACTCACATGAAAGCAGACATGTTTGTTACAGACACATAACTCACATGAGAGCAGACATGTTTGTTACAGACACAACTCACATGAGAGCGGACATGTTTGTTACAGACACATAACTCACATGAAAGCAGACATGTTTGTTACAGACACATAACTCACATGAGAGCAGACATGTTTGTTACAGACACATAACTCACATGAGAGCAGACCTGTTTGTTACAGACACATAACTCACATGAAAGCAGACATGTTTGTTACAGACACATAACTCACATGAGAGCAGACCTGTTTGTTACAGACACATAACTCACATGAAAGCAGACATGTTTGTTACAGACACATAACTCACATGAAAGCAGACATGTTTGTTACAGACACATAACTCACATGAAAGCAGACCTGTTTGTTACAGACACATAACTCACATGAAAGCAGACATGTTTGTTACAGACACATAACTCACATGAGAGCAGACATGTTTGTTACAGACACATAACTCACATGAAAGCAGACATGTTTGTTACAGACACATAACTCACATGAAAGCAGACATGTTTGTTACAGACACATAACTCACATGAAAGCAGACATGTTTGTTACAGACACATAACTCACATGAAAGCAGACATGTTTGTTACAGACACATAACTCACATGAAAGCAGACATGTTTGTTACAGACACATAACTCACATGAGAGCAGACATGTTTGTTACAGACACATAACTCACATGAGAGCAGACATGTTTGTTACAGACACATAACTCACATGAAAGCAGACATGTTTGTTACAGACACATAACTCACATGAAAGCAGACATGTTTGTTACAGACACATAACTTACATGAAAGCAGACATGTTTGTTACAGACACATAACTCACATGAAAGCAGACATGTTTGTTACAGACACATAACTCACATGAGAGCAGACATGTTTGTTACAGACACATAACTCACATGAAAGCAGACATGTTTGTTACAGACACATAACTCACATGAAAGCAGACATGTTTGTTACAGACACATAACTCACATAAGAGCAGACATGTTTGTTACAGACACATAACTCACATGAAAGCAGACATGTTTGTTAC
Source organism: Poromitra crassiceps (assembly GCF_964638095.1). Classification (NCBI taxonomy): domain Eukaryota; kingdom Metazoa; phylum Chordata; class Actinopteri; order Beryciformes; family Melamphaidae; genus Poromitra; species Poromitra crassiceps. The sequence goes on along the minus strand of NC_139626.1, from coordinate 65,620,451 downwards.
AGACACATAACTCACATGAATGCAAACATGTTTGTTACAGACACATAACTCACATGAAAGCACACATGTTTGTTACAGACACATAACTCACATGAGAGCAGACATGTTTGTTACAGACACATAACTCACATGAAAGCAGACATGTTTGTTACAGACACATAACTCACATGAAAGCACACATGTTTGTTACAGACACATAACTCACATGAGAGCAGACATGTTTGTTACAGACACATAACTCACATGAGAGCAGACATGTTTGTTACAGACACATAACTCACATGAAAGCAGACATGTTTGTTACAGACACATAACTCACATGAGAGCAGACATGTTTGTTACAGACACATAACTCACATGAGAGCAGACATGTTTGTTACAGACACATAACTCACATGAGAGCAGACATGTTTGTTACAGACACATAACTCACATGAAAGCAAACATGTTTGTTACAGACACATAAGAGCAGACATGTTTGTTACAGACACATAACTCACATGAAAGCAAACATGTTTGTTACAGACACATAACTCACATGAAAGCAGACATGTTTGTTACAGACACATAACTCACATGAGAGCAGACATGTTTGTTACAGACACATCACTCACATGAAAGCAGACATGTTTGTTACAGACACATAACTCACATGAGAGCAGACATGTTTGTTACAGACACAACTCACATGAGAGCGGACATGTTTGTTACAGACACATAACTCACATGAAAGCAGACATGTTTGTTACAGACACATAACTCACATGAGAGCAGACATGTTTGTTACAGACACATAACTCACATGAGAGCAGACCTGTTTGTTACAGACACATAACTCACATGAAAGCAGACATGTTTGTTACAGACACATAACTCACATGAGAGCAGACCTGTTTGTTACAGACACATAACTCACATGAAAGCAGACATGTTTGTTACAGACACATAACTCACATGAAAGCAGACATGTTTGTTACAGACACATAACTCACATGAAAGCAGACATGTTTGTTACAGACACATAACTCACATGAAAGCAGACATGTTTGTTACAGACACATAACTCACATGAAAGCAGACATGTTTGTTACAGACACATAACTCACATGAAAGCAGACATGTTTGTTACAGACACATAACTCACATGAGAGCAGACATGTTTGTTACAGACACATAACTCACATGAGAGCAGACCTGTTTGTTACAGACACATAACTCACATGAAAGCAGACATGTTTGTTACAGACACATAACTCACATGAAAGCAGACATGTTTGTTACAGACACATAACTCACATGAAAGCAGACATGTTTGTTACAGACACATAACTCACATGAAAGCAGACATGTTTGTTACAGACACATAACTCACATGAAAGCAGACATGTTTGTTACAGACACATAACTCACATGAGAGCAGACATGTTTGTTACAGACACATAACTCACATGAGAGCAGACAAGTTTGTTACAGACACATAACTCACATGAAAGCAGACATGTTTGTTACAGACACATAACTCACATGAAAGCAGACATGTTTGTTACAGACACATAACTCACATGAAAGCAGACATGTTTGTTACAGACACATAACTCACATGAAAGCAGACATGTTTGTTACAGACACATAACTCACATGAAAGCAGACATGTTTGTTATAGACACATAACGCACATGAGAGCAGACATGTTTGTTAAAGACACATAACTCACATGAAAGCAGACATGTTTGTTACAGACACATAACTCACATGAGAGCAGACATGTTTGTTACAGACACATAACTCACATGAAAGCAGACATGTTTGTTACAGACACATAACTCACATGAAAGCAGACATGTTTGTTACAGACACATAACTCACATGAAAGCAGACATGTTTGTTACAGACACATAACTCACATGAAAGCAGACATGTTTGTTACAGACACAGACCTCACATGAAAGCAGACATGTTTGTTACAGACACATAACTCACATGAAAGCAGACATGTTTGTTACAGACACATAACTCACATGAGAGCAGACATGTTTGTTAAAGACACATAACTCACATGAAAGCACACATGTTTGTTACAGACACATAACTCACATGAGAGCAGACATGTTTGTTACAGACACATAACTCACATGAGAGCAGACATGTTTGTTACAGACACATAACTCACATGAAAGCAGACATGTTTGTTACAGACACATAACTCACATGAGAGCAGACATGTTTGTTACAGACACATAACTCACACGAGAGCAGACATGTTTGTTACAGACACATAACTCACATGAGAGCAGACATGTTTGTTACAGACACATAACTCACATGAAAGCAAACATGTTTGTTACAGACACATAAGAGCAGACATGTTTGTTACAGACACATAACTCACATGAAAGCAAACATGTTTGTTACAGACACATAACTCACATGAAAGCAGACATGTTTGTTACAGACACATAACTCACATGAGAGCAGACATGTTTGTTACAGACACATAACTCACATGAAAGCAGACATGTTTGTTACAGACACATAACTCACATGAGAGCAGACATGTTTGTTACAGACACAACTCACATGAGAGCGGACATGTTTGTTACAGACACATAACTCACATGAAAGCAGACATGTTTGTTACAGACACATAACTCACATGAGAGCAGACATGTTTGTTACAGACACATAACTCACATGAGAGCAGACCTGTTTGTTACAGACACATAACTCACATGAAAGCAGACATGTTTGTTACAGACACATAACTCACATGAGAGCAGACCTGTTTGTTACAGACACATAACTCACATGAAAGCAGACATGTTTGTTACAGACACATAACTCACATGAAAGCAGACATGTTTGTTACAGACACATAACTCACATGAAAGCAGACCTGTTTGTTACAGACACATAACTCACATGAAAGCAGACATGTTTGTTACAGACACATAACTCACATGAGAGCAGACATGTTTGTTACAGACACATAACTCACATGAAAGCAGACATGTTTGTTACAGACACATAACTCACATGAAAGCAGACATGTTTGTTACAGACACATAACTCACATGAAAGCAGACATGTTTGTTACAGACACATAACTCACATGAAAGCAGACATGTTTGTTACAGACACATAACTCACATGAAAGCAGACATGTTTGTTACAGACACATAACTCACATGAGAGCAGACATGTTTGTTACAGACACATAACTCACATGAGAGCAGACATGTTTGTTACAGACACATAACTCACATGAAAGCAGACATGTTTGTTACAGACACATAACTCACATGAAAGCAGACATGTTTGTTACAGACACATAACTTACATGAAAGCAGACATGTTTGTTACAGACACATAACTCACATGAAAGCAGACATGTTTGTTACAGACACATAACTCACATGAAAGCAGACATGTTTGTTACAGACACATAACTCACATGAGAGCAGACATGTTTGTTACAGACACATAACTCACATGAGAGCAGACAAGTTTGTTACAGACACATAACTCACATGAAAGCAGACATGTTTGTTACAGACACATAACTCACATGAAAGCAGACATGTTTGTTACAGACACATAACTCACATGAAAGCAGACATGTTTGTTACAGACACATAACTCACATGAAAGCAGACATGTTTGTTACAGACACATAACTCACATGAAAGCAGACATGTTTGTTATAGACACATAACGCACATGAGAGCAGACATGTTTGTTAAAGACACATAACTCACATGAAAGCAGACATGTTTGTTACAGACACATAACTTACATGAAAGCAGACATGTTTGTTACAGACACATAACTCACATGAAAGCAGACATGTTTGTTACAGACACATAACTCACATGAGAGCAGACATGTTTGTTACAGACACATAACTCACATGAAAGCAGACATGTTTGTTACAGACACATAACTCACATGAAAGCAGACATGTTTGTTACAGACACACAACTCACATAAGAGCAGACATGTTTGTTACAGACACATAACTCACATGAAAGCAGACATGTTTGTTACAGACACATAACTCACATGAGAGCAGACATGTTTGTTACAGACACATAACTCACATGAAAGCAGACATGTTTGTTACAGACACATAACTCACATGAAAGCAGACATGTTTGTTACAGACACATAACTCACATAAGAGCAGACATGTTTGTTACAGACACATAACTCACATGAAAGCAGACAGCAAAATCAATATTAGAATCATTGTCATTGCAGTACCTGTGGACACAGCTGTCACAGTTGGGGGAGCAAACATTAGTTTTATTTTCGTTACACTTATTTGCTTAGTTTAATTAAATTGAAAGATTTGGGAAACGTAGTTCTGGTTCAAAAGCCTCTGAGAGCAACCACCTTCACAGTCATCACCATGATCATCGTTAGCTTGAACGCAGGCCGTCGTCGGCAGCATTGAAAATGTGTCGTTCAGAGAATAACATCTGTATTTCAGGTCATTATTTACACGTTTGTATAAAAAATACATTGTAAATTTTAGCACAAATGAAACAAAATCAATTTGATAAGTCTAAAAATAAAAAACGTATTCACCGCCCCCCCTTCCTCCCTTTCTTCTTATATCTCCGTCTTATAGTGGTCGGCTATTAACAATGATAGTGGTCCAACTGAAGAGTCCATTTCCAACATGTATATCATGTATATACGTGTTGGAAACAAACAAATCTAATTTTAAGTTCATCACTCTACACTAAAGAATCCAGTATGATAAAGCAGCTTTATCAACCAAACACTTCATTTCCCACCGATCCTAAACAAAATAAAAAGCTTTTAATTTGAAAGGAAGAAACAAACATTTCAAGAAACAGGATTATCCAGGCAGGTCACCAACGCTCCAGGTAAGGGGCTTCTCATCAAATTCAAATTCTGTCTAGCTCTGTTTGTGTGTGTGTGTGTGTGTGTGTGTGTGTGTGTGTGTGTGTGTGTGTGTGTGTGTGTGTAGCTGCGCTGTCAGTTAGGTCTTCTGTAAAAGGAGACATTCTGGCTTCTTTTTATCCTCCTGTGTTATGATATCACCTTCAGGCAGGAAACTAGTTTTATAGTCACGACGTCAGTCAGAGGATTTCCTTAATATTTAGAACATCATCTTTTCCCCACTTAAGTCCAGTATTTATTCAGGTTTTGCTTTATATTTAGTGCTAGGTGGCGCTATAGAGCAGCTGTAGGGTGAGACTGACAACAAACACGTCCGGGGTGAAGGTTGACGCTTCTCTATTTTAGCTTCCGGGTCACACAGAGGTCAGAAGAGAAACGTTAGAGAAGATAGTGCGGCTGCTATGAGCTAAAGCAGTCAGCTGATGACTAGACACCTGGGATTGTTTGGAACGCACGTGGAGCTGTCGCCAGCCAACAGGCCACTGGCCGTCAGTGAGTTTCTCACTTATCTGCCTGACTGACTCTGTTTCCTGAAATATCGTCCAGATCTGAAATCAATAAGATACAAAAAATCTATAAGGAACAACTACAGGGTTTCATTGTCAAAACGCTATACAGTATATCCATTTCATAAAAAAACAAAACAAAACAAAAAACACATAAAACCTGAAGTTCATTGTTCAGTACTGTACCTTTAACATATATATTTTTATATTATCCAGTCTGCAGTATTTTCCCAAGCAAACCCTCCCCAGGGTACCTGCTGTCCATCCAAAAGCAGCAGAATTAGTTTAGTAATGTGGGATTTTGTGCTGTTAATGTTTTTGTCAGATTAGATGTCACTTGTTCATTTTGAAGCCAAACTCTTCAAGCTGAGGAAGAATCACATGCTGTACAAACAGATCAGAGACAGGTTTGTAAGAAAAGATGGCTTAAAGGGAGAGCTCACCCAAAATCAAAAATACATCTTTTTCCTCTTACCTCTAGTTCTATTAGTGCTATCTACATCTGGATCGTTTTGATGTTGGCGCTAGCAGCAGCAGCTAGCTATCAGCTAGTGGGTGTAGTTCGGCCTAAAGAAAACAGTTCCTACATGAAACTGCTCACAAGAAGGTCTGTGAAATATCTTGAGTAACCGGGTCATGATTTCTGGAAAGAGACATTGCTGTTGAGTTTTTCAAATGTATTTATTTATTTATTTTCGGTGCTTTGAGGACCACGCCGCGTGCCATCCAGTTCCACTGTATTGGAGAGAAGACAGACACAGCCAATATCTCCAAAACTCAGCAAACTCACAAAACCATCTAGAATGATGGATAAATGGTACTACAGGTGAGAGGAAACATTATGTATTTTTGATTTGGGGGTGAACTGTCCCTTTAATTAGTCTCTGACGCCCGACACGTTTCACATCACACACTGAGGTTTGACAGCTTTCAGGGGCGGAGACTCCCGAGACGCCACACGTCAGTGACCACGCCCACTTTCACCACGCCCACTTTCACTTCAAGTATGTAAGAACAAGAGAAAACGACAACATTGCAGTTAGAGGAGTGTGTGTGTGTGTGTGTGTGTGTGTGTGTGTGTGTGTGTGTGTGTGTGTGTGTGTGTGTGTGTGTGTTGTCCTCAGCAGACTTGTCTCCTCATTGGTTGGGCTCCACACAGCGGCCGTCCGCAGCATCCGGACAGCGGCAGGAGAAGCCTCCGAGGCGCGGTAGACAGAGGTGAGAGCAGCCGCCATTGTTGGAACAGTAGTTAAACCCTGTCAGAGAAGAAGAGAGAGTCACATTAATGTAGTTCAAACCTGACACAGAAGAAGAGAAAGTCACATTAGTGTAGTTAAAACCTGACAGAGAAGAAGAGAGAGTCACATTAATGTAGTTAAAACCTGACAGAGAAGAAGAGAAAGTCACATTAGTGTAGTTAAAACCTGACAGAGAAGAAGAGAGAGTCACATTAATGTAGTTAAAACCTGACAGAGAAGAAGAGAGAGTCACATTAATGTAGTTAAAACCTGACAGAGAAGAAGAGAAAGTCACATTAGTGTAGTTAAAACCTGACAGAAGAAGAGAGAGGCACATTAATGTTGTTAAAACCTGTCGGAGAAGAAGAGAGTCACATTAATGTAGTTAAAACCTGACAGAGAAGAAGAGAGAGTCACATTAATGTAGTTAAAACCTGACAGAGAAGAAGAGAGAGACACATTAATGTAGTTAAAACCTGACAGAGAAGAAGAGAGAGTCACATTAATGTAGTTAAAACCTGACAGAGAAGAAGAGAGAGTCACATTAATGTAGTTAAAACCTGACAGAGAAGAAGAGAGAGACACATTAATGTAGTTAAAACCTGACAGAGAAGAAGAGAGAGTCACATTAATGTAGTTAAAACCTGACAGAGAAGAAGAGAGAGTCACATTAATGTAGATAGAACCTGACAGAGAAGAAGAGAGAGTCACATTAATGTAGTTAAAACCTGACAGAGAAGAAGAGAGAGTCACATTAATGTAGTTAAAACCTGACAGAGAAGAAGAGAGAGTCACATTAATGTAGTTAAAACCTGACAGAGAAGAAGAGAGAGTCACATTAATGTAGATAGAACCTGACAGAGAAGAAGAGAGAGTCACATTAATGTAGTTAAAACCTGACAGAGAAGGAGAGAGAGTCACATTAATGTAGTTAAAACCTGACAGAGAAGAAGAGAGAGTCACATTAATGTAGTTAAAACCTGACAGAGAAGAAGAGAGAGGCACATTAATGTTGTTAAAACCTGTCGGAGAAGAAGAGAGTCACATTAATGTAGTTAAAACCTGACAGAGAAGAAGAGAGAGTCACATTAATGTAGTTAAAACCTGACAGAGAAGAAGAGAGAGTCACATTAATGTAGTTAAAACCTGACAGAGAAGAAGAGAGAGACACATTAATGTAGTTAAAACCTGACAGAGAAGAAGAGAGAGTCACATTAATGTAGTTAAAACCTGACAGAGAAGAAGAGAGAGTCACATTAATGTAGATAGAACCTGACAGAGAAGAAGAGAGAGTCACATTAATGTAGTTAAAACCTGACAGAGAAGAAGAGAGAGTCACATTAATGTAGTTAAAACCTGACAGAGAAGAAGAGAGAGTCACATTAATGTAGTTAAAACCTGACAGAGAAGAAGAGAGAGTCACATTAATGTAGATAGAACCTGACAGAGAAGAAGAGAGAGTCACATTAATGTAGTTAAAACCTGACAGAGAAGGAGAGAGAGTCACATTAATGTAGTTAAAACCTGACAGAGAAGAAGAGAGAGTCACATTAATGTAGTTAAAACCTGACAGAGAAGAAGAGAGAGTCACATTAATGTAGTTAAAACCTGACAGAGAAGAAGAGTCACATTAATGTAGTTAAAACCTGACAGAGAAGAAGAGTCACATTAATGTAGTTAAAACCTGACAGAGAAGAAGAGAAAGTCACATGAATGTAGTTAAAACCTGTCAGAGAAGAAGAGTCACATTAATGTAGTTAAAACCTGACAGAGAAGAAGAGTCACATTAATGTAGTTAAAACCTGACAGAGAAGAAGAGAAAGTCACATTAATGTAGTTAAAACCTGTCAGAGAAGAAGAGAGTCACATTAATGTAGTTAAAACCTGACAGAGAAGAAGAGAGAGTCACATTAATGTAGTTAAAACCTGACAGAGAAGAAGAGAGAGTCACATTAATGTAGTTAAAACCTGACAGAGAAGAAGAGAGAGTCACATTAATGTAGTTAAAACCTGTCAGAGAAGAAGAGAGAGTCACATTAATGTAGTTAAAACCTGACAGAGAAGAAGAGTCACATTAATGTAGTTAAAACCTGACAGAGAAGAAGAGAGTCACATTAATGTAGTTAAAACCTGACAGAGAAGAAGAGTCACATTAATGTAGTTAAAACCTGACAGAGAAGAAGAGAAAGTCACATTAATGTAGTTAAAACCTGACAGAGAAGAAGAGAGTCACATTAATGTAGTTACAACCTGACAGAGAAGAAGAGAGTGTCACAATAATGTAGTTAAAACCTGACAGAGAAGAAGAGAGAGTCACATTAATGTAGTTAAAACCTGACAGAGAAGAAGAGAAAGTCACATTAATGTAGTTAAAACCTGACCGAGAAGAAGAGAGAGTCACATTAATGTAGTTAAAACCTGTCAGAGAAGAAGAAAGAGTCACATTAATGTAGTTAAAACCTGACAGAGAAGAAGAGAGAGTCACATTAATGTAGTTAAAACCTGTCAGAGAAGAAGAAAGAGTCACATTAATGTAGTTAAAACCTGACAGAGAAGAAGAGAGTCACATTAATGTAGTTAAAACCTATGGGCTGATTTATGTGCCACCTCAAATTGAATTCGAATTGCTTTTTTTGAATTCGAAATTTTTCATTTTGAAATTGAATTGCTCTATTTGAATTCAAATTTTTTCATTTTGAAATTGAATTGCTCTATTTGAATTTGAATTGCTCTATTTGAATTTGAATTTTTTCATTTTGAAATTGAATTGCTGTTTTTTATTTTGAAATTTTTATTTTTTAATGTGAGTTGAAAAACTGAATCTGAATAGCATAATTTTAAACTGAATTTATTTGCTTTGAAATTATTCAGTTTCCACATTCCTATTTCAAAATTCAATTCAAAATTTTCAGAATCTTGTGTTCAAAAATTTCAACATGTGTGCGCTCAGCTCTAGCTCAAGCTCAGCTGGTGTAGCTACGTTACCTTATGCCGGTGAAAATACATGGTAACCAGTTGGTATTTACCGTTGGTATTTACCGATTTTACCAACAGGCTTACCCGGGCTGAAGCCCGGGGCCCGGGACATCAAGGGGCCCAAAAAAAAAAAAAAAAAAAAAAAAATTGGGGGGGGGGGGGACCCTTGATGGGGTTTTTTTGGGCCCCCTGTCCAGGGTCTTCGCAAAAAATGTTTTTTTTACTGACGCCATTCAATTTTTTTTGCAGAGTAATAACATCCACTGTGAGAGGGTGTCCACCCGCTATGCCGACCACTCGCAATGCCGACCTTAGGTTTAGGCGTGGGGGGTGGGAGAGGTTAGGTTTTGGGTTAGGGTCTGGGGGAGGTTAGGTTTAGGCGTGGGGGTGGGAGAGGTTAGGTTTTGGGTTAGGGTCTGGGGGAGGTTAGGTTTAGGCATGGGGGCTGGGAGAGGGGAGGTCGGAACAGCGAGAGGTCGGAACAACGACCTGGAACCCTGTGAGAGGGCTCCCGAATTTGTAGATGAAATAGTGCAATTCAAAGAATTCATCAAAAACAAAGACAATAAAAGTGTGCGGCACTTGCTTCAAATAATAAGGAAGAGGAACCTGTCATCAGTTTTTCCAAATGTGGATATTGCCTTCAGGATTTACTTAACTCTCCCTGTAACAAATGCCTCTGGAGAGCGCTCCTTTTCAAAACTTGGGCTTGTCAAGAACAGGATACGGTCTACAATGGGATAAGAAAGGCTCACCCACTTGACATTGATGTAATTGGAAAGTGACATTGTTAGAACATTGGACTTCACCAATGTTTGTAAGTTAGAATGCTGACAGGAGAGCAGGTGGTGACATGAAAGTTAGTGAGAAAAGGAGAAGATACTGAATAATGACATCACAACAGTATAATCCTAATGTTGATTTAAAATGAGATATTTCTTTAAATACGGCTAAAAAAGGTTAAAAAAAAACACTCAAAAAAAATTTCGGCGGCGCCCAACGCTTGAGGGGGGGGCCCTGCAGAGATGAATAGCCCAGGGGCCCATGAAGTGTAAAATCGGCCCTGCATACAGTATGGTTTTGTCCGCTATGACCAACTTGTTGATGGATATTTCTGAGTAGGTTTTTGGAGACATGGTGATTCTTTGGAACAATAGTTGGCTGCTTTACTTCTACTTGCATTGTCGTTTTCTTCAAGCGTCCTCCAACTCGTAAAAGTTCATTCTCAATCAATGGATCCAGCTTGTATAATGAGCTCTTCCTTTTCAAAGGATTTCCTGTTTGTAGAAGTTCCAGCTCTTCTGAGAAAGCTTGTTTTTGGCAAAAGCCCAAGATTGATGTTTCTGCCTTTTCTAGCTCGTCTTTAGAGAGAGACAACTGTCTTTTAGTGTCCTTCAAGGTTTTCATTTCCTTTTCAATCAAATGTAGCTGCTTATCCTTGTCCATTCCCTGTGCTTGCACGGATGTGAGAATTTCCTTTCTTTTCCTGCTTAGTTGTAGCAGGTTTTTTAAATGTAGAAACCAAGCTACTGCTCTTTTCAAGTTTCTCCAGTCTGAGTAGTGGTGAAGAAGTTTGCTTGTTGCTTCAAGCTCCATAGGGACAGTTGTGTTCACACTAATCTTTTCCTTCTTTACTTCAGGATCGTCATGATCATCTGCGCTGATCAAGCTAAGTTTGTCAGGAAGATCTGGCCATTCATGTTCTGGTCATTTCAGAAAGTCTGGACCGTTGAGCCATGTTTTACACTTCAAGAAAGAATCATCTGATAACCCACGAGAAGCATGATCTGCTGGGTTCTGTTTGGTGTGAACATATTTCCATTGTGATACATCTGTTGCTTCTCTGATCAAACTGATCCTGTTCGCAACAAAGGTGTGAAACCTCTGAGTTTCATTCTTGATGTATTTTAAAACAGATGTACTGTCTGTCCAAAATACAGACTTACAGAGAGGGAGTTGCACCTCTGTGGAAATCATCCTTTTCTTACGCACGGCCAGCACTGCTGCGGTGAGCTCTAATCTTGGGATGGTGACTCTCTTTAGAGGTACAACACGCGCCTTTCCTGTCATGAAAGCTATGTGAACATCATCGTTGGAGTTTATCATTCTAAGGTACGTGACAACACCATACCCACTCTCGCTTGCATCACTAAGATGATGCAACTGTGCAGATTTAATGCATTGGACACAGCGATCAATTCGAAAGCTCTCCATCTCTTTCAATCCAATGAGCCATTTATGCCACAGCTTCTTGAGGGCATCTGGAATTTCTTCATCCCATCCGTAATTGAGTTTACACAACTCCTGCAGAACGAGCTTTGCAGTAAAGACAAACGGGGAAAGAAATCCGTATGGGTCATATACAGAACTTACTGTAGAGAGTATGCCTCTCGTCTTGTGACTTACTGAGATTTCAGAGAGACTTGAACTTTGAAGACATCATCTTCCACATGCCATTGAATTCCCAATGCTCTCTCAATGGGAAGGCTTTTTTCTGACTCCAAATCCAGATTTTCTGCCTCTTTGGCTCTTTCACTTTCAGGGATTGAAGCCAACACAGCTCTGCTGTTAGTTATCTATTTGGTTAAGTTGAATCCTCCTTTCGCACATACATTTTTCAGTTCCTTGCACAGTGACACAGCATCTTCCTCTGTTTTAACAGATTTTAGACAATCGTCAACATAAAAGCTTCTCTTGACTTGTCACTGCACAATGAGGATGACTACCTAAGTAAACTTGCTTTTATACACTCTTTTATGCAGGATAATCCTTGTACTTGTGTTTATGGTCGTAGGCGACTGGAATGCTGACATAACAGATAAAAGCTCCCTATTTGCCAAGCACCTGGTTCACCTTTGTGAGGACAGTGATCTCATAATATCCAGCCAAGTGCTCTTACCAGCTGACAGCTATACTTATATTAGTGAAGCCTGGCACACTACATCCTGGCTAGATCACTGTGTCACCACGGCCGATGCTCATGCCAATATCCGCTCTATGGAGATTGTATATGAAGCATCCATGAGTGACCACATTCCTTTTACTTTGTATATTGAGGTGGACAGTCTCCCAGAGTTGAGTCGGGAGAGCAATGACGGCTCTAGAGCTAAAGTAGACTGGTCAAAACTCTCAGATGTTGATATCAGGTCGTATGGTGAAAGAACTGATGCTCTTCTAAACAATGTGTTTTTGCCTTATGATGCTATTATGTGTTCTGATCTTAATTGTAAGAACAAAGCTCACCATATTGCTCTTTGCACTATGTAGAGAGATGACAGTCCCAGCTGATATTCCACCTATTGGTGAAATAGAGAGCCAGTGTGATGATAGCCCACCAAGGTGGAAAGAAGTTCAAGAAGTAGTGAGACGTGCAAGGGCCTCTTCAGCCCCGGGTCCTAATGGAGTCCCCTACCGGCTGTATAAGAGTGCTCCAGATGTGTTGCAGTTTCTATGGAAGCTGATGAAGGTAGTCTGGAAGAAGCAGGTTATTCCTAAGGCATGGCGTAGAGCAGGGGGAATCTTCATTCCTAAAGAAAGGGACTCGTTAGAGATAAGTCAGTTTAGACCTATCAGTCTACTTAATGTTGAAGGGAAGGTTTTCTTTAGTGTTGTGGCACAGAGGCTGTCTAGTTATCTAGAAAAGAATAGGCTAATAGATACTTCGGTGCAAAAGGCTGGAATTCCCGGCTTCTCCGGGTGCTTAGAGCACACCAGCATGATCTGGCACCAAATCCAGTCAGCTAGGCGTGAGAAGAGAGACCTGCATGTAGTATTCTTGGACCTGGCTAATGCTTTCGGGTCAGTGCCGCATAGTCTGTTATGGGAGGCCTTTGATTTCTTTAGAGTGCCAGGTAGTATAAAGAGCTTAGTTAAAGCCTACTTCTTAGATATTCAACTCTGCTTTACCACAGCAGAGTACACTACAGCTTGGCAGCAGCTGGAGATAGGCATTATGGCAGGGTGTACAATTTCCCCATTAGCTTTTACCATGGCAATGGAGATCATTATTAGGGCTTCAAAATGGGTAGTGGGTGGAGAAAGGCTGCAGGGAGGGCTGCGGCTCCCTCCAATTAGGGCATACATGGATGACATGACGACTATGACATCAACCGCTCCATGTACTAGCAGATTGTTGGATAAGTTAAATAGTAATCTGCAGTGGGCTAGAATGAAAGTGAAGCCAAGTAAGTCCAGGAGTATTTCAATCATTAAAGGGAGGGTAGTAGGTAAGAAGTTTGTTATAAATGATGAGGTGGTGCCTACAGTGTTAGAGAAACCAGTCAAGAGTTTGGGAAGATGGTATGATGCAAGTCTCAGTGATAAGGGACAGTTTGAGGAGGTGAGGCAGGAAATGATTCAAGGTATTTCAAGTATAGACAAGTCAGGGCTCCCAGGAAAGTTAAAGTTGTGGTGTTTGCAGTTTGGATTGTTGCCTCGGTTGATGTGGCCACTGACAGTGTATGAGGTTCCCCTTTCAAAAGTAGAAAAGCTAGAAAGGATGATTAACTCATTCATTAGAAAATGGCTCGGAGTCCCACGCTGCCTAAGCAGTGTAGCCTTATATGGGAAAGGCATATTGGAATTGCCATTATCTAGCCTGACAGAGGAGTTCAAGTGTGCTAAGGTTAGACTGGAAATGACTCTGACTCAGTCAAAGGATCCAGTGGTTAGGAGTGTAGCGCCCACAGTTAAAACAGGGAGGAAGTGGAACCCAAAGGAGGCAGTACAGCAAGCACAGTCAGCTCTTAGACACAGGGATATCATAGGTCAGGTGCAGCATGGGCGTGGAGGCTTAGGGTTGTGCATAGGGAAACCTGTGTGGAACAAGGCATCAGTAATAGAAAAGAGGAAGATGGTAGTTGAAGAAGTACATAGGCAAGAGGAGGCAGTAAGATGTACTAAGGCAGTGTCGCAGGCAAAGCAAGGACAGTGGGTGAACTGGGAGAGTGTAGAGAAGAGAAAGTTGAAGTGGAGAGAGTTGTGGAGCATGGAGGCCAGCAGAATTAGATTTATTCTAGGGGCTACTTATGATGTGCTGCCATCTCCCCAGAACTTAAATCAGTGGTTGGGCGAGGATGGTGCCTGCCCGTTGTGTTCTAGTGTATGTACATTGAGGCATATACTGTCAGGGTGTAAGGTCAGTCTCTCCCAGGGGCGATACACCTGGCGTCACAACCAGGTGTTGAAATGTTTGGCAGCTGCAGTTGAGGAAAAGCGGCTAGAAGTAAATTCTCTAGTTGCTAGAAAAGAGAATAGACAGATCAAATTTGTACGTGAGGGAGAAAAGATTAGACCAATTAAGGTCAGGCACAAGTTAGGGCAGCTAAGTGTAGGTGGAGCCTGGGAAATGAGGGTTGACTTGAATGAACAGCTAGTCATCCCAGCATATATAGTTAGCACCCGGCTACGTCCGGACTTGTTACTGTGGTCTGAGGTAGAGAAGAGAGTTTATTTTATCGAACTCACAGTCCCGTGGGAAGATCGAGTTGAGGAGGCTTATGAGCGCAAGAAAGCTAGGTATGCTGAAATGGCAGCAGAGGCAGAGCAGCGAGGTTGGAGGGCTCGAGTGCGGCCTGTAGAGGTGGGCTGCCGTGGTTTTGTGGCAAAGTCCGTTATTGCCTTACTAACTGAGTTGGGCATTCGGGGACGGAGCCTGAAACTTGCGGTTAGCAACATGTCTCAGGCAGCAGAACGAGCAAGTGAATGGCTGTGGATAAGGAGGAAACATGCTAGCTGGGGAGCTCGCTAAGGTCAGATTGATTGTTTGTTGTTGGTCATGATTAACGGTCCGCATCAACAGGGCTGAATCATTGACAGTGGTGGTGTAGTTAGGGATTGTTTGTTGTTGGTCATGATTAACGGTCCGCATCAACAGGGCTGAATCATTGACGGTGGTGGTGTAGTTAGGGATTGCTTGTTGGTCATGATTAACGGTCCGCATCAACAGGGCTGAATCATTGACAGTGGTGGTGTAGTTAGGGATTGCTTGTTGGTCATGATTAACGGTCCGCATCAACAGGGCTGAATCATTGACAGTGGTGGTGTAGTCAGGAATGTCATACCGAATCGACCTGGATAGCTAGGCTTAGATAGTGAGGTAATATGCAGTTGTGCGGTGGTAGCATGGAGGGGGGTGTTTCCAGGACGCTGGATTACACCGTTAAGCCTTCTTGAGGTGTCGTGGGCCTAACTTAACGAAACGTCGGTGAAGGAAGGTGCCCACTTGAAAACCCCAATGACATGCTTCATACTGCTGTTGGCTAGGGTAGGTAACTGGTGATTTGTGTCTTGTTTATTAGTTTGTTAGCCTGTTAGCTTGTTTTATTCTGGATTGGGCTTCTAAATGTGTTTTTCCTCGGATTTTGGCACAAGGGATAGTAACATCTTGTCCTGTGTATTAATTAATAAAAAAAATGAGACTATAGCTGAAACCATCTGTAATGCCAGTACTTGCTTTACATATGCAAATAGGGCAAAAAGTAAGCCGGGTAAACCAGGTTGGCAGAAACATGTAGCTCCTCATCATGCTGCAGCCAGGGAAGCTTACAGTGAGTGGGTTCAGGCAGGCAGGCCCAGGCAGGGACCTTCTCTGGACTACAAAAAGTTCACACATGCCAGATACAAATCAGCCATCCGCTACGTTGCCAGACATGAACAACTTATTAGAGCAGACTCTATGGCAGAGAAGCTCCTTAGCTGTAATGTAACTGAGTTCTGGAAGGAGGTGAAGGCCTTGAACCGGGGAAGCGTATCCCTGCCTTGTTCAGTTGAGGGAGTAACTGGATCTGAAAACATAGCGGCGTTGTGGAGGCAGCTAGGGCTGGGCGATATGACGATATATTTCGTCTGGACGATAGAAAATGTATTTCATCTGATATGACGCTCTATCGTTTATATTGTTGTGTTGCAAATCACACTCTTTACGGCAATATTGTCCATCATTTGGATGACGCTGTGCTTTCTTCATTCTGTTTTATTTTTTACTCACGTCCACAGTCCACACACGCACCAGACTCTGTGTCAACAAGCCCCTTGCGTCCCTTTATAAGTGGCACAAATCAGCCGGTGAGTAGGCTAAAGAGCAGGGAGATGTTACCTCCACTCCATCCGCCTAGTCTACCCAGGCATTTGCGCTGTGTTAAGTCCGCGTTTGATCCATATTTGCGTGTGTCCTCCTAACGTTAAACCTGGCAAAACATCTCTTCCCATCCTCTCATCATCCCAAGGAAATCCATTGAGGGCCAACAACAAAACGTCTATCATTAGCTTTAGCTTTTAGCTTTCCCTGGGTGAGTTGTGTTGGTTGGAGTGCGTTTTATTCTTCTTCTACTGAACATGTAGGTATTTTGACGTTGACTAAAGAAATACTGCCGCCTAGTGGCCGCTTTTAGATATGATTCCAGATTAGTGCTTAAATCAAACGCATCAATAGCAAATGCTAGTGTCCTCTTTGAAAATCGAACTGGTGGTGTGGTTCAGTTTGTGTTTCATTCTACTGCCCTGCAACTAATTATTATTATTTGTGTTGTAAAGAATAGCCATGCTTATCTGTATTCTGAATGCATGTATCCTTTGTGAGGTTTGACAACATTTTAACTGGTTTAACTGCTACATAAATAAATGGCCATGTGGTCATTTTATATCAACTATAAATAGAATTTATAGAAAATATGCTATATCGTGATATATATCGGTATCGGGATATGAAATGACCTATATCAGGATATGAGATTTTGGTCATATCGCCCAGCCCTAGTGTCAACTAACGTTAGTTGCTGGTCTAACCAGAACAGTGGAGCCACACTGCAGCCTAGAGGGAGCGCTTGTAATTTACACCGGCGCTGAAACTGCAGAGTTTTCCTTTCATTTCTTCCTCCATAAAAACAAACGGTGTTACCGGTTGACATGTTATGTAATCGGTGTATCCCCCACTCCCGTGTAACATCGGTAACACCGACTACCGCGGCAAGCCTACCCAGCCCCCCCTCTCACTTAACCATACGTCACCAGGCTTTCTCTCACTCGTAGTTAGGGGTGCTCCGATCAATCGGAATCGGCAGATTTTGATGCACATTTACAACAGCAGTAACTGTATCACCTGTAATAAAAACAGGACTAATAATAGTAATAGGGGTGGTGGGTCTCTTCCCACTGGAGTCAGGATGGAGGTCATGGAGGGTCCATTCTGTGTCCCCGTCCATGATGTTCTAAAAGGACAGAGTTCACAGTCACACTAGATTCTTTTCACTGGAAACGGTAAGAAACAAACAGAAAGAATCGTCCTCTGAAGCTGTAACACACTCCATGCTGCAGGCACACTTCTGACCTCTGATGTTTTTCCTCCTCAGGCTTTGAGAAGCCGTCGGCCATCCAGCAGAGAGCCATCAAACAGATAATCAAAGGACGAGACGTCATCGCTCAGTAAGCTCTCCTCTCATCTCCGCTCCTCCTTTCCTCTCCTCTCTTCTAGGGATGGGCATGAGTAGCCTACTCGTTGATAGCGTTGTCACGATTAGAGATTTAACGGTATGAAAATTTCACATCATGATTATCGTGACCAAAATTATCACCGTTATCGTATTATCACGGTTTGTTAAAATGTGCTGAAAATGTTCAAAAAGTACTAATACACTCACAGAAATAATTTCACCAAGTTTTATATTGAAAACTCTGACCCAAAAAGGATTGATACACTCACTGAAATCATTTCTCCAAGGCTGCGTGTCTGCATGTGGGAGACTGTTGCCAACTTTGGTTGATGATGGACAGTATTTACCATGTTTTTCAAACCACTGTAATCATGGTAACAGGGTAATCATGGTACCACGGTTTTAATGATAATGAAAATTTGAAGCGGAATTTTAGCACGTTATCATTAAAACCGGTTATCGTTACATCTCTAGTCACGATGCTAGCGTTTCAACTTTGATATCTCCATGACTGAGTTTAAGCTATTCCCCATGCCAACACGTTTTAAGGTGCATTGTTTTCTCATCAAGGCAATGTTGACGAAATATTGCCTCATATTTGTGTCCACAAATGCAGATAGGAGCGTGCATGTTGTCTGTGTTTCAATAACGATGAGTGATGCGTCCCAAGCTTGCCCAGAATGATGTATGACGTGCTGAACAAATAGGCTATAGCCTAGACATATTCCCGCTGCAAAGTCGATCTCTGAGAAGAATACTAGAGGAATAAATGCATTCAAAACATCTAATTTGATCCAGAGGATTGTAGCCTGTTCTGTACCTTTCCTCTCCAGTAGGCAGCAGCACTGCCCCCAAAACCAGAGCTTCTCCCCATGTTTAGGCAGTGATGAAGTGGTTTGAGTCATGTCTAGCAGAGTAACTGTGGGGATAGTTTGTCCTGATTCTATGGATATGATCCACAGCTCATGTTTAGCAGAGGGTTCTCTGAGCTGCTTCTTTCTCTCTCACACACACACACACACACACACACACACACACACACACACACACACACACACACACACACACACACACACACACACACACACACACACACAGTGTCTTAGCTGTCTCTCTGTGTGTGCAGGTCTCAGTCTGGAACAGGAAAGACTGCCACGTTCTGCGTCTCTGTGCTGCAGTGTCTCGACATCCAGGTGAGTTTACCTGTTTAATGTCTGGACATCCAGGTGAGTTTACCTGTTTAATGTGTGGACATCCAGGTGAGTTTACCTGTTTAATGTCTGGACATCCAGGTGAGTTTACTAGGGACGAGCATTTCTAACAAAAACGCTATTTGAAATTCACTGGGCCAAAGTCGACTTTTCGTTGAAATTCGCCCACCCGAAAAAAAAGTCAAAAGTCATATGGTCTCCCCTGATTCTAAGTATAGTTGAATTGCTTGGTTTGACCAAGTAAGACAACTTTTAGAAGCATTTTGCACAAGGTCTATGGAGAAATGAATGGCGAATGAAATCCCATGGAGAGGGAGAGGGTGTGTCTTTGGCACGCTATTGACGTTCATAGACCCATAGCTACGTTAGCTTAGCTTGCCGAACGAAGCAGAGATGGCCCATGGACCAGTAGACAGGATATCAGAATATATCAACTGTAAGCTGAACTACAGTTCTTAAGCATCTTCCTATTCTTATCTCAGATTGCATTTTGTCACTCTCCTCCACGTCCTCCCGGCCATCCAATGAGGAGCTACAGTAGCTAGACTGTCCAACAACAGTCTGGACACAGCACATTTCTCTTTACTTTGACTATTTTCCACATTTTACAATAACAACAAAGACCGAAAACTCTGAAATAACACAAACTGAATTCTGCAGCAAACAAACAAATCCAAACTATCTTATTTTATTATTATCATCTGTCTTGATGGAAAGACAAAGGATTTGGAAAGAAAATTATACATGATCAGTTTGATTTGAGTTTATATTTGACTCAAGCTCATTTCAAGCATTTGACTTTGGAAATACTGTACTGCTTACACACTCCACACACACACACTCCCCCTCTTAATTGCTGTCATGTCTGCAGGTGAGGGAGACCCAGGCGTTGATCCTCGCCCCGACCAGAGAGCTGGCTGGACAGATCCAGAAGGTAGCCCCACCCACACGCCTTACCCAGCCAATCACACGCCTCACCCAGCCAATCACACTCCTCAACCAGCCAATCACACGCCTCACTTACTCATTTACTGAGCTGTGTCTGTTCTGGTTGGTTAGGTTATATGTGTTTTGTGTGCATTTGCGTGTGTGTGTGTGTGTAGGTGCTCCTGGCTCTGGGGGACTACATGAGTGTTCAGTGTCACTCGTGCATCGGGGGGACCAATGTGGGCGAGGACATCAGGAAGCTGGACTACGGCCAGCACGTGGTGGCCGGGACGCCCGGCCGGGTGTTCGGTGAGTCAACACATCTATCTATCTATCTATCTATCTATCTATCTATCTATCTATCTATCTATCTATCTATCTATCTATCTATCTATCTATCTATCTTATCTTATCTATCTATCTCAGTAGAGACTAGGGATGTTAATGATTAACTGGTAGTCGGTTAACTGCCGTTAAGAATGTAACCGATTAAAATTAATGAACTGTTTTGACCGACGTTGTATAATATAGGTAGATCCATGGTTGTATGTATCACCTCAATGTCCAGAGCTTACACTGTGTTATTCCAGCAGTCCAGCAGTCCACCTCCTCCCCTTCCCTTCTCTCTCCTCCCCCTGCTCCCTCCCCACCTCCTCCCTTTCCTGTTCTCCTCCCCCACTATTCTAAAGCATGGCACCCATTCTACCCTAATGCATGGCACTAGGGATGCAGCGGTATGAGTTTTTGACGGAATGATAACCTTGGACAAAAATACCGCGGTATTGCGGTATTACAATAGTCGAAATATTCCCATATAGCCGACGTCATCTTTTTAGATGGGGGAATGTTCAGGGGGGTCCTTGCGTTCTCCTGCTTCAGCCATTATCACACACATGGTTGTAAACACAGTCAGGGACAGCTCCTCTCTGCTGTGCTCTAGTCTAGGTAGGCATGCAGCCATGCCAGGGGGAGGGGCCGCATAAGCTGCACTCTGCAAGCGACCTGGGCACTTTGTTTCAGGGAAAGTGTCATGTGACTGAGGCAGCCAATAGGAAGCTGAGTTTTTTGTTAGGACTTTCACACCGGCAGGGCTCCCTTCCGGTTCCCGAACCCAAATTTGAACCGGCCGGCGTGTTCATCTACTGAATCTCAAGAAAAGCTAGAAAGCAGTACAAAAAAGAGCAAGTCGTATGCCGAACTTGCGGAAGAGATGGCCAAGGCATTCGAACGCCAGACCAAATAATTAATAAACTTAAAAAACTGAAGAACCAGAACCGTGTCTGTCTGAAAGCGGTATGTGTGACTGAGGCAGGCAGCCAATAGGAAGCTGAGTTGTTTGTGTTTCCTCAGACATGATTCGTCGCAGGTGTCTGAGGACGAGAGCCATCAAGATGCTGGTGCTGGACGAAGCTGACGAGATGCTCAACAAAGGTGAGGAGAGACACTTCCTGTCCGGGCAGGAAGGATTTAGAGCTCCTGTACAACCCTTGGTTACAAAATTACATCACTTTTAGCTATTTTAAATAATAATAATAATGATGATCTGTAATTTATTTTATTCCACATCTTTTTAGACCACATTTACATTGTCAGTGGGTCCTGTTGTTCAGCCTCACAATGCTATTGCATGTAAATGTGTTTTAGGTCCCGTATCTGGCTATGAACGACACAACCTCCAATCTTCTTGGGCCTGACGGGGTCAAAGGAGTCATCTGTAACTTTCTATGATGTCTATAATGCATTATAGACCTAGACATTATAGACGATTATGGAGCGAGCTTCTCTACACTGTAGAGAGAGAGAGACGTGTTGAGACAGAGTTCTGATTGTATTTTGTTTTTTAATCCACAGCAGAACGTAGAAATCAGCTGATAGAGCAGACTGCACATTCTCACAGAATAAAATAACGGGAAAATCCCGTTGTTATTTTTTGTTCTCGCTTTAACTGAATGTTTTATGGTAACTCACGATTCTCTGGATCACGTGTTGGCTTGAAACTTACGAGCCTTAAAACTCGTTATATTTGGATTTATCGAAATGTCTTTGGAGAAAATGGGCGTGGAACATACTTCCGGGGCAAATTACGTCACGAAAAGTCACGTGCCTGTTGAGATCTAATTGATCCGGTACGTCAACGGTATTCTTATCGGTTCTTTTTGTTGAATTAAGAAGAGAGATTGCTTTAACGCAACGTTACACTTGCAACTCACTAGCACCATGCCAGTGGATACATATTTATCTTAGCACTGAATATTTAATAGGATATGCAAGCAAAACTGTGGCACTGTACAGCCCTGTGCACAATTAATAATGTTGGGTTACTATTTTTTTATTTTTTTTACTTTTTCAGAACATAAAGAAAATAAAACAAGAACAGGAAAAAAGAAAAAAACATATATACATACATTCAACATTACAATGCTACAAAATGGTGCTACCAGTCATAGAAAATGTGCTTACAAAACAATAGAAATAAATAAATACTGTGCAAAGGATCCAAAAGAAACCCAATTACCGCTTTTAGCCTGATCGAAATAGGTCAGGAACGGGTCCCAAATAACAAAAAGATTCCTTAAAGAATTTGTCCTCTGGAATCTGAGTCTCTCCATACGTATAACTGAGATCATGTCTGTCAGCCACAGCTGAAAAGAAGGTGGAGAGGAGGACTTCCATTCCTTCAAAATTAGTTTCTTGGCAACCGTCATTCCCTGTGTCAGAGATTGCTGCACGGCCGTTGGGAGGAGCAAAGAGGACTCCGAGCAGCCGAAGACGGCGAGTTCCGCCTCCAGTTGGAGGGTTATTTTGTAGGCCTTAGAGTATGTTGGGTTACTATTTAAAAAGAAATGTAATGGGGGAAACTGACACATTCGAATACTGATTTGGACATGGATTATTACCATGGCATCGATTGAAGCTTGGAAGCATTTAGGTCAGTAGAGTCTGGACAGACATGGATGTCGACTTGACTTGTTGAGGCATACAACCCATTAGCTTTAATGCTAAGTGTGTTGTTGTTGTTGTGCTCAGGCTTTAAGGAGCAGATCTACGATGTGTACCGCTACCTGCCCCCAGCCACCCAGGTGTGTCTGATCAGTGCGACGCTGCCCCACGAGATACTGGAGATGACCAACAAGTTCATGACCGACCCCATCCGCATCCTGGTCAAACGGTCAGTCTCCCTCTCTCTCTTTCTCTCTCTCTCTCTCTCCAGGATCGTCACATGATACCGGATCTATAGAAAGGTTTTAGTAGATTTAAGTCTTATTTATTAGCAGGTCAATCCAGAGTCTAACCAATCTAGAATCTGTATATCTAGAATCTAATAGCAGCAGCTCTGAACCTTTTGTAACTTGAGGCTCACTTTTGATTATTAAAAGAAATCTAAGGACCACCTTCCCAAATGAGGGGAAAACATACAAGAAACACATTTCTTTTAAATAGCTGTAATATAGTGTGCAACATTTGATAATGTATCTGTCTGTCTAAAAACACACCACAACATAGGGGTTTCCAAATCAATGATTAGATGAATACATTACTTTTGATTATATCAAGTGACAGCCAATAGGACAGACATCACCAAATGGCGGACCGCGGTCTGGGTCTGGACCCAGACTATATATATAAATCATTGAGGATTATTAAAGTTTGACGGAGCGTCTCGATTTTATGCAATTGGCATATACGGCCAATTGCGTGAAGGATTTTCACTATTCAAAACTAAATCCACACTAAACCAGAACAGCTCCATCAAAATGCCAGTCAACAATCCACATTCATGAGCTGTGTGAGAGAGAGAGAAATTCAACTTTTAATTCAATTAAAATTTAAACTGGTCTTAGATTTTGAATATGGTGATATGGGTAGGGTCTGCACCAAAATCACATCCAGTCAGAGGGTTTGCACTAAAATCACATCCAGTCGAGAACAGAGGGTGCATGTAGCACGATACTAACGATCTGTCTGGAAAGGCAGACCGTGGAGACATTCACCACCCCGAACACCAGACAACATCTTCAAAACAACAAAAGATTGAAAATGTGTAGGAGCCTGTTGTCTGTTGTAAGCGCAGATCACTTCTGTTCCAGGTGGACTGGCTGACAGAGAAGATGCGCGAGGCGAACTTCACCGTCTCCTCCATGCACGGAGACATGCCCCAGAAGGAGAGGGAGTCCATCATGAAGGAGTTCAGATCCGGAGCCAGGTACCACACCTAGAACCCTGTAGATCACAAGCCTGTAGACCAGAACCACCTGAAGACAGCCTGGTTCTGCTGTAGTCATCAGGGCTGCAACTTAACGATTCTTTTAATTATCGATTAATCTGACGATTATAAAGTCTGTGATTCCGCCCACATTTTCTGCATTGCGGAAATCATGTCTCTACACATGCCACCACTAATGCCAGACACAGATACAGATACAGATACAGATACAGTCACAGACACACACAGACACAGCGGGATTAGCATTTGACCATTTGATTTCTCTGACACATTGCTGTGAGTGTTGACTTGACTGTGAGGAAAGAGGATTAGGGCCACATGTGAAAAATGTATTTGAGTTCTGAGTTTAAAGTCGAGCTGAACCCAAGAATGACGTTTCTTTTCTTTTAGTTCAAATACCTGGGTATGCAGTGCACCTATTTAACACGTTCACTGCCGTCGACGAGTTGACTCGTCAAAAAAAATCCAACGGTTGACTGCCGTTGACGAGTTGACTCGTCAAAAAAAAAAATTTGACGGTGGGAAGTGGATCAACGCCCCCCGCGTCTCCTATAAAAATATGGGAGCCACCGAACGTGTACAACCCATTCCACCGACCCACTAAGTGGCGACAGTGCTCTCCAGACTAGAAAAAGCCGAGCCAAAACTGCAGGGGAACGCGCGATGAAACCATTCTCATACTGTAAAATGGATTGGCGAAAACGCTTTCGCTTTCGCGCTGGTTGCTGGCGGTGGGGGATTGCAAATTTGCATAATAGATTATGGGTGCAACACACTTTGAAACACGCAGCATAAATAAGACCAGAATCGCAAAAGCTTCATCAAAGCTCTCAACCGAAACCCCAAGAAACGAGCGAGCCCATCCAGACTCGCCCAAAGAGCGGCCGCCAGCAGACAGGCAGCAGCAGCAGCAGAAACTCGCTTGTGACACGCCCGCTGCAGAGCCATGGAGGGAGGAGGAGAACACACACGGAGGGAGGAGTTTGAAGGAGAGGGGGGTTTCCTGCTGTTATGGAGGAAATTACCGTAAATTCCGGACTATAAGGCGCACCGGTCTATAAGCCGCACCTTCAAAGTTGACTATTTTTTTCTTATATAAGCCGCACCGGTCTATAAGCCGCGGGTGTTTTGATGTTTAATTACCATATGTAAGCGTTCGTGCACAGAGAGGAATGTCGGGAAAGAGATGGCTGTTTGGGGAAGCTCCCATTTATTAACATTTCAACAAAACAAAACAAAAGTCAGGTCACTAATCCCCAGACAAAATCACACAACAATAGGCTATATGTGCAGCAAACGGCTGTAACCAGAGAAGTCAAGTCACTAACCCTCGTCTTCCTCTTCTTCCTGCGTACTGAAACCACCAAAGTCCTCATCTTCAGTGTCGGAAATGAACAGGTTCAGGGTGGCTTCGTCAACCACTCTCCTCTCTCCTTCATTGTCACTCAAAACCAACGAACTCCTCTTCGTCACTGTCGGCATCGAACAGCCTCTGAAGCCTCTGACGGCCCTCAGCGCCAGCTGTGGCGGCGTCATCCTCTTCATCCCGCAGCAGTCCAGCGTTTTGGAACCCGTTGGTGATTGTGGATGTTTTCACACTCCTATAATATTCCGTGATCTTCCTTTGTGTGAATTCGCCGAAGTTTGTGATTTTCTCCTGGTAGTCGGGAGGGAGTTGTTCAGTAGTTCTCGCCCGGACGGACAGTCCCTTTCGTCTCATGAATCGGAAGCACCAAGATGGGCCACCTATGAAATGTTCAATTTTCATTTCGGTGGCGACTGTTTTGGCCTTCAGTCGGATCTGCACCGTGGAAACACCTCGGCCGTCTGCTCTCTGGGTCAACACCCAATCTTCAAGGGAATCTTCAAGTTCGGGCCATCTGCTTTTATGACCTCTGAAGGACTTTTTGGTCGTCTTGCACTGAGACAGTTCCTCCTGCTGCACCGTCCAACGCCTCACCATTGACTCGTCGATGCCCAGGTTACGCGCTGCTGCTCTGTTTCCCTCTTTTAATGCGAGATTGACTGCTTTCAACTTGAAAGCTGCGTCGTGTGAATTTCTGCGTACCTTGCTTCTACTGCTCGTCTTGTTGTGAATATTCCTTGATCTTCCTTTGTGTGAATTCGCCGAAGTTTGTGATTTTCTCCTGGTAGTCGGGGGAGGGAGTTGTTGGCCGAGTGGCCGTTTGCTTACCGTAATTACCATATGTAAGTGGTCACGCACAGAGGGGATTGTCGGGAAAGAGATGGCTGTTTGAGGAAGCTCCCATTTACCGTATTACCGTAACATTTCAACAAAACAACATAACACAACACCACCGTTGTTTATTTTTACAGTGCACACAGTGTCCGCGGTGTGGTGAAAAGAGGGCAAGAGAGGAAATTAAAACAGAAGTGGATTTATAGTTAGAAAGAGTGCTAAAAAAGAGAGATTTTATTTGTATTTTTTTTTCTTTTTCTGAAAAAATCCATAGATAAGCCGCACCGTTATATAAGCCGCAGGGGCCAAAAAACGGGAAAAAAGCCGCGGCTTATAGTCCGGAATTTACGGTACTGTTCAAAACTATTGTTTAGATGTCTGACGTCTTACTGATGCCAAAAATGAATGGTTAAAGTGACTGTTCTATCGAATTTCACAAAAAGCCATTTATCTCAGCTTAAATTTTCAGACGCTGAAACCATGCTGTATTCAACTGCTAATGCCTACATAACTACTAACTCTACAAACTAACTCTTTTAGACAGAGAAAGCACACATTCTATTAGTTATTTTGAGATATTTTGTGTTCACAAAATCTTAGCAGAAAATAATCCTCAGCTCTTGAAAGATGTCCTCAAAGAATCCTCAAAAAAAAACCTTGGCAGAAGCTACCTACAGTAAAAAAAAAACGGCTGGCAGTGAATGTGTTAATAATGTATGCAAAACAAATCACAACAATCTTATTTCTTTCGTTTTTCACACTTTTTCACATCAAAAGTTCGTTTTTCAAGATTTCATTGATAACAGTAATTTACAGTTTGCTGACGTCACCTAGTACTATCAAATTTCTACCCCATTTCAACCAATCATTTCACGACATGCAGCTGTCAATCAAATCTTCATTTCAGGATCATATCGGCCCAATTCCAATTCGCCCCCTTACTGACTCAAGCCCTTAGAGGCGCGTTCACGTGAAGGGAGTGAGGGCTTAGGGATGTCCCACGCTGAAATCGCAAAGTGAATGAGGGCTCAGAGTGAGCCCTTTCTGCCCCCTTACCGTAAGGGAGCAGCTATGGCCACTTACGGAAAGGGAATTGCCCACAATGCATAGCATTGTGACGTATAAAACGGGGAAGGCTGCAAATATCTGTCAAAAAAATAAAAGCACACACGCGCGAAACGAACGCGGTGTTTGCGAGTGCACTGGAATGCCTTAATTGACAATGAAACATTAGCCTACATTAATAGGGATTTCAGATTAGACAAAAATATTATATCAGAGGAATGCAAGTAGTTATTTTACACAATCCTAGAATAATCATCGATAATTTCTATTACAATTGCAATCCACAACTTTTTTGATGAATGAGAAATAGTTTTACCGAATCTGTATTGTACAGTATTGACATTGGCTGAGTTTCCCAACAAAGAAGCTTCTTAAGAGTTAAGAAGCTTCTTAAGGAGTTAAGAAGCTTCTTAAGGAGTTAAGAAGGCTCCAAAGAAGTGTTTCCCAAACGCCTTCTTAACAGTCGAGAAAAATAAAAAAAATAGAAGGCTCTTAAGAAGCATCTTAACTGGAGCGGCTCACTTGATGGCACTCTGAGCCCAGCAGTGGGCCACGACTCAGTGGTTGAGAAACACTGTTAACACCTAATCATGGTCATGTTAAACTTTATTAAACATTATTTATTTCAGACATGGACTGCAGTTCAAATTGCTTTATATACACAGCATACAACAAAACAGAGAAACACTACAGAATTTAAGCGACCTTGGGTTCTGTGAAAGGTGCTATATAAATCCACAACATTATAAAAGGAATCCATTCTGATTAGAGGAATATAGCCTACGGTAAATCATTTAAAAAGTAACCATACATACAGGGGAGATTTTCAAGTGTTCCCCAATTTTAAACACTAAAGGGTGCATGAAAGAAAGGAAAAAGGGAAAAACACAAGAGGAACAGTGGACACTCTCCTTTTGCCTGACGCGGCTGGATCTGCCAGTGTTTTGTCATTAAGAAGGTGTTAAGAAGGCTCCAGACCCTTCTTACAAAACCTTCTTAACGAAAGATCATCTTAGCGCTAAGAAGCTTTTGGGAAACGCAGCCTTCTTAACGGAGGATAATTGGAAGATAATTTTAGGCTAAGAAGCAATCGGGAAACGCGTTGGCTTCGTTGGCTTCTTACGGGAGCCTTAAGAAGGGTCAAAGAAGCTTCTTAGCGCTAAGAAGCTTTTGGGAAACGCATGCCTTCGTAAAGAAGCAATTGGGAAACGCGTTTGCTTCTTAAGGGGGCCTTAAGAAGGGTTGAATTAGCTTCTTAGCGCAAAGAAGCTTTTGGGAAACCCAGCCATTGTGTGTATAATGTTGGGTGACATGTCATTATTATGCTTATTTTAATTATAATTACACATGTTGCAGATTGCAGATTTTGCAGTAGGCTATATTTATTTTTAAATGACCAGAGCCTGGATGAGAACAGACTCATCAGGGAGTCTATCCCTCAAAGCGTCTTGACAATAAACAATATAGGTATAGTGAGCCCCAAACCTGCCAAAGTCAACATCATCTTGTCAAGTGCAAAGGGCTCTGCTGTCCCAATCCTCCTATTTATCCAATGTGGATCCCTTCCACACTTGATGACTCAACCACTTTCAGATGGCGGCCATTAGAGGGACTGAGGGTTCAGGGCTTGAGTCTTTAGGGGGCGGATTGGAATTGGGCCTTTCTCTTCCAAATGAAGGGGAAAATGGCGCCTAGTGCCTGTCATCTGGCAGAGTTTCTAGCCCATAAACTAACTACTAACGAGCAATTATGCAAACTAAATCAAACGGTAATGTCTAAGAAATGTAGCTGGCTCGTTAAAACACGCATTCCAGGAATATTATTTACATTTATAATGATAATGGCGCGCGCCTCCGAGCCTGACAGCGTCCCTGGCTGTCAGGGGTCGTCTCTCGGAGATTCCAGGCGGGCAGGCAGGCAACACCTATGCATCGGATTGTCCGCTCGCCCCGCACGAAGCAGGTGGCTGCCTGGTACTCTGCGGATCCCACTCGCGTATCATGACAACAGGCTGAATCCCACTCGATTTGGGGGTGGAACACGCCAGGATTGGCCAATGCCAAAGCCAGTCCTCAGAATTGTCAAATCAAACCATCGACACGTATATGGTCCGCCTCTCAATTCGTTTTCAGTGTCCGACGCTCGCGCTGGTGCATTCCGTTCCGGTTCACTTCGACTTTAAAGTCGAGCTGAACCCAAAAATGACTTTTCTTTTCTTTTAGTTCAAATACCTGGGTATGCAGTAGGGGTGTCAAAAATAATCGATTATAAGATGCATCGCGATGCGGACCTGCACGATTCTGCATCGATTCACAAATGTCAAAAATCGATTATTAAAAAATAATAATAATATATATATATATATATATATATATATATATATATATATATATATATATATATATATATATATATATATATATATATAATAAAATATAATGGAAGTACATGCAGTTGTTTATTTTAATTAGAGATCATAATACAATGCAATTCTAAATGCACTTTTATTTTAAAAGTAGCCACACAGTGAGAAAAAAAAATTATTCAGGAAAAAAAGTGATGCATCGAGATGCATCGATAATCGTTATCGAATCGTGAGGCCAGTGAATATTCACAGCCCTAGTATGCAGTGCACCTATTTAATGATGTATGCAAAAAAAATCACAACAGTCTAATTCCTTTAGTTTTTCACACTTTTTCACATCAAAAGTTTTTCAAGATTTCATTGATAACAGTAATCTACAGTTTGCTGATGTCACCTAGTACTATCAAATTTCTACCCCATTTCAACCAATCATATCACGACATGCAGCTGTCAATCAAATCTTCATTTCAGGATAATTTTCTCTTCCAAATGAAGTAGAAAATGGCGCCTAGTGCCTGTCATCTGGCAGAATTCCTATCCCATAAACTAACTACTTACTTGGCCAATTGCATGAAACATGAACAAAAAACAAAAACTATAATCTCTAAGAATGCAAAGAAATGTAACTGGCTCGGTAAAACGCGCATTCCAGGAATATCGTATTTACAGAAATAGCGTAAAAGGCGCGCGCTTGAGAGCGCTTGCGAGCGTGGTAGTCAGGGGTCTGCCCTCGGAGATTTCAGGCGGGCGGGCAGCACCCATTCATCGGATTGTCCGCTCGCTCCGCACGAAGCAAGTGGCTGCCTGGTACTCCGCGGATCCCACTCGCGTAGGATGACAACACGCTGAATCCCACTCGATTTGGGGGTATAACACGCCATGATTGACTAATGCTAAAGCCAGTCGACAGAATTGTCAAATCAAATCATCGACACGCATATGGTCCACCTCTCAATTTGTTTTCAGTCTCCGACGCGCGTGCTATTGCATTCGCCTCCGGTTCACTTCGACTGTAAGTCAGGATTCTGAGAATAAAGTCAGAAGACTTCCAAGATTAAAGTCAGAATTCTGAGTTTAAGGGAAACTGATTTTCAACCAGTTTTGTATCATTACGAAATCAGTAGTAGATCCAAAAACTGTAAACAGTTTTGCAAGAGTTCATTTAATTTGACTGTTACTTTGAGTTGATTTGAGTAATTAAGTTGTGGACCGGTGATGTAATTTGTGCACGAATGACATCACTAGTACTGGAATTTGAAGGTCTCAGGTCCCTAGATTTTTGTGACTTCAAAGCGGGGTCACAAGCTAAAAAGGTTGGGAACCCCTGAAGTAACATCATTCCCCCCCCCCCCCCCCCCCTCACAGGATTGGTCGGTCTGGGCGTTATGGCAGGAAGGGTGTGGCCATCAACTTTGTGAAGAACGACGACATCCGCATCCTGAGAGACATCGAGCAGTACTACTCCACCCAGATCGACGAGATGCCCATGAACGGTACTCGCACACGCACGCACACACACACCCATGATGCCCACGAGCTGGCCTTCTGTTATTGGCTGATCGTCTCGGCCTTCTACAGCAGGGATACTCAACTTGCTTTGCCCGGGGGCCACTTAAATTTCGTGAAATGATAGAAGGCCAGTTAATAAACAAACAATATACATTTTTCAGTAGCGGATTGTAGATTTTTGGGGTGTCAGTCGGAGTTTAGTCTGACAATGTTGTGCACACCGGATAGTTAGGTACATACATAAGTGCCTGGGTAGTGCGAGCAGACGGCGGTATTTGACAATTTAGCAGCTAAATCATAGATTATTGAAAGATATTCCATATTCCAGACTGAAATGCTATAACAGAAGTGGAGTATTTGCCAGAATGACATGAACATTTGGACACTTATTCAGCGGGTATCTTGCAGGTGCACTGTAATTATTATTATTATTTCTTTTTTTTGCAATTCCATCGCGGGCCGCATGTGGCCTGCGGGCCGCAGGTTGAGTATCACTGTTCTACAGTCTCTCCGCACTGGTCTTCAGAGCACTGCCCTGCAACTCATTATACATTTGTTTGGGTTGTTAAGAATAGCCATGCTTATCTGTATTCTGAATGCATGTATCCTTTGTGGGATTTGACTGACAAAAGTTTAACTGGTTAAACTGCTACATAAATAAATGGCCATGTGGTAATTTTATATAAACTATCAATTTAATTTACAAAAAATCTGCTATATCGTGATGTATATCGTTATCGGGATATGAAATTACCTATATCGGGATATGAGATTTTGGTCATATTGCCCACCCCTATCGTACATAAAAAAAATAAAAATCGTTGCATCCCTAGTGTGTTTATGCGTTAATGTTATTAGCAAATAGCCGAAATGGACGCGGAAAAGGAAGTGACGTGGCTTTTCCATCACTTCCCTTTCCCTTTCCCTTCCCTTTCCCTTTCGGCTTTTCCCTTTCGGCTATTCGCAAATAATGTTAAGGCATAAACACAGTGCATAGAAGACGTCAACTCGTCTTACAACAACAGTGGAAATTTACTGGAAAGTTGTGGTGCAAGTTGCTATTTAGACTGTAAACAGTGGAGCACGGACGCGGAAAAGGAAGTGACGGTGTGACGAGTCTATTTTTCAAATAAAAATAGACTCTGGGTTTCCAGATTGGACTTGAGGTTATGCAACACCCACATGGATATGTTGTTTTTTTCAGACAAGAATTTGTAGAATTCTAAAAGTTGTTGACAGCTCAAGACAAGTCCTTC
Organism: Poromitra crassiceps; assembly: GCF_964638095.1. Lineage (NCBI taxonomy): Eukaryota > Metazoa > Chordata > Actinopteri > Beryciformes > Melamphaidae > Poromitra > Poromitra crassiceps. Next base: position 65,587,615 of record NC_139626.1, on the reverse strand, counting down.
CAGCAGTGATACTCAACTTGCGGCCCGTGACAGGGTGCAGAGTGGCCCCCCGACCATTTTCTAATAATTTCACGTTAGTTTTCATTGTGAATTAGAATCTAATTTACAATACAAACTAATGTGAAATAAAGTTTGACTGAGCTCCAGCTAAATTGTCAAATACCGCCGTCTGCTCGCTACCCAGGCACTTATGTATGTACTTAACCTAACTAACTTAACCTTAACTAACTATCCGGTGTGCACAACATTGTCAGACTAAACTCCGGCTGACACCCCATAAACCTACAATCCGCTACAGAAAAATGTAGTTTGTTTATTAACTGGCCCCTGGCCTTCTTCTATCATTTCATGAAAGTGGCCCCCGGGCAAAGCAAGTTGAGTATCCCTGCCTTCCAGTCCTGCCTCCTGTCTCCAGACACGTTCACAGCTTCCATCTGTCTGTTTCCTCTGTTCATTATTGATTGATTATTTGTTTGTTTGTTTGTTTGTTTTGTCTGCAGTGGCCGGCCTGATCTAGACGAGGAGGAGCTACTGAACCACGGCTCCTTCACCCCTTTACTTCCTGTTATTTCCTGACTTCCTGTTTTACTTTGTTTTTTAAATAATTTTAGGCCAGAGTCTGAGTTAGTTTGTGGTGACTGTTGCTGTCTGATGCTTTTTTTGTAAATAAAGATCCTTTGGTTCCACATCCGAGTCTCACCTCATTTAAAAACCACATACACACTCACACACACACACAGACACAGACACACGCACACGCACACACACACATTTGGACAATGTCTTCCTCAGAGTCAGTAAAGGACAAGGCTTGATTGACAGGTTTAAATACCACACACACACACACACACACACACACACACACACACACACACACACACACACACACACACACACACACACACACACACACACACACACACACACACACACACAGATCAGTCTCTGGTGGGGTGTGATTCATACATTATTAGTACAGTCAATGTTGAAGTACCACAAATACAATAAATAACATTAAAGAAGAACAGGAAACGAGCCTGATAAATTTCCTCATTAGACCAACATTATACCAACATAATTTAGCAGATACTTTCTGCCACTGTTTAAATTTGACCATTTTCACGTCCAAAAATTCTCCAGAATGTAAACCTTCACTTATTTCCTACTGTTTTTACCATATCACCATAGTTTTTTGAGGGAGTCTCCCTCTGTCTCTTCCTCTAGCTCTTCCCTGCTCTCTACGCCCTCCCTCTCCTCTCTTTTTCTGTTCTCTGCTGAAAGGGTTAACGTTACGTCAGCAGCAGCAGAAAGTGTTCCAGCCTTCAAACCATATTTTGAAGTTTCACTTCCTCCAACAAGAACTTTTTTGGCAACTAGAAAAAAGAAGAGAGAAGAAGCCTCCTCCCCCTCTGTGTTGGTTCATTTCCTTGTTCAGTGTGGCGCAGATAACTTTATCAGAAGAAGCCTCCTCCCCCCTCTGGGTTGGTTAATTTCCTTGTTCGGTGTGGCGCAGATAACTTTATCAGAAGAAGCCTCCTCCCCCCTCTGGGTTGGTTCATTTCCTTGTTCGGTGTGGCGCAGATAACTTTCTCCGGCTAAAGGTATTGTAACAAGAGTTTATTGACAGTTTTTAAAATAATGTTTTACTTTCCTGACTACCAGCAGATCTTTAGTGAATGTTACCGCCTGCCATTAGCTTATCTACACTAGAACCTGAGGAAATCTACAGCTGAGCTGTTGAAGGTGTGGCTGGCTGTCTGATGTTTAGGCCAGCTACATTAGCTTCAAAACAACTCATCGCCCAAACGGTTTTCCAACATGTTTGTGTTTTCATGTTCAAGTATAAAGTGTGTTCTGTTCACACTTGGTCCCTTTCAGCCCTCCAAGTGGACTCGGACCTCTTTAGTCAGCATTTTCTGTGCATATGTGAACACTCCAACAGAAGTCAGACCCCTCTGAAGTGAACCGAACTCCGACCTGATCAGGACTCAGGAGGTGGTCCGAGTTCGGTTCACATCCAAGTCCCCTTTGTGGTTCACTTCACCTGTGCAGTGTGAACACAAAGTGCTCCAGATTCACTTTAATATCACAGTGTTGGCTCTTTGCTTGTAACAGCTTCAGCGTATCGCTTGAGTTCTACATCTTATGCCCATGCCATGTGCCTATTTACGGTTTTCTGATAGGCTTAAAGGGATAGATGGGTTTGTTTGAAGTGTGGTCCTATCAGCTAGTTCCATACACTAACTGAAATAGGTAGGCTACAGTGTTCTGGACGCTGAGCACACCGTCTATCAAGACCCAGCACTCTGCAGCAACAGCCTCCACAGCTCTGTCTCTAGTAGGCTACAGGGGGGTAAGAACTAAAACGTAATTTAGCCACCTAAAACAACGCCCACCTAAAGAAATCAATGTCGGTGTACATGCAAGCTCTATTTTGACAATTTTCAGCGCTTTACTTTACCGTCAAACAGCCCTCTCATTCGGCACTATTTCCTCCCAACCGTACAACTACCGTATTCCTCCGCTAAACGCGAGACTGACTTAACCCCGGCTAAGTGTAGTGTGAAAAGCCCTTCTGTTGTTGCTCCACTTAAAGAGGTCTGAGTTCAGTTCTTTTAAAGGGGTCCAAGTGTGAAAACACCCTAAAGTAGTTCGTAATGCTTGTGTTGTTTTCTGCCTGCAGGTTTGAGGTGAAGATTTTCAGTTCCGTTGATTCTCACTATCAGCCAGCGATACTAACAGGAAGCTTTCGGACCATAAAAAAAAAAGATAGTCAAGGAAGTTGATCAAAATAACGGCTATTTGGAACTCTGATTTTTGTTGTCGCCAGGGAGATTTGAGGAACTGGGAGCATTCAGCTGATAGAAGCTGGGCTCTGAGCAGTGAGTAGTACGGCTAGGGAACGTGTTCGGTCGTAATTCTTAATCAACAATATTGTGTAAACTATATTTTAATGCAACACTTATTGTTTCAAGTAGGCCTAAGACCTGATGAAGCAAGTTACAACCAACAATATGTTGAATAGAATAAATGACAAAATAAAGTGCAAAGTAAAACTATGTAATCACAAGACAGTAAAATATCTTGCTCTAATAAAATGGAAGAGTTAACTTCCTGTCACATGCTCCACCTCAGTAAGAGACTTTTGATATTGTACCTGTCATTTTCACTCTGTCACTGTCAACTCCTCTATGCATTACATGTGTGTGCTGCTCTGCTTGTTAGTTCCCTGTAGATGATGTGGTCAATGTCTCCATCTAGTGGCCCCACAGTAGAACAACATCACCTGATCTGTGGTTGCTGTCAGACTCAAATATTATGTTGAATCACTGCACTCCACATACTACATAAATGAGTCTGTGCTGCTTCACAGCCACAGCTGGTATTTGAGGGCAGGTCTAGGGGGGCGTTGAAATTGAATGAGTGACAGGTCGTAGCACCAATGAGAGAGTGGTTGGAAAAATGGGCTGCGACTGATCGCAAAGTCGTTACTGAAAGTCCAATGCCTCCCTCATGTATATGTATGTCTTTGTAAGTCTATATGTCTTTACGTATACACTATACTTTATCCCATATGTATGTATGTGTTACTTACATTGTATCCCTGTCAGTTGCCCTATGTATGCACTCATTTTTCTTTTTTCTTTTTAAACCCTATGCACTTTACATCTAGCTGTCGAGGGATGGAAATTAGCTAAGGTTACAATCCGGCACATTTACATGTAAATGTTCATTAATGCTGCACTGTCCCTATGAAATAAATAAAAATAAAATAAAACCCTATGGCGATGAGTGGTAATTGTAGGTGAGATCCAAACTGTCAATGGGCTCACTATCAGATAGTTACTTTTTGTATGAAAATGTTTGAGATTATAACTTTAAATCAGGATTCTGAGAATAAAGGCGGAATTCTGAAAATAGTCCGAATTTTGAGATTAAAGTCAAAATTTTGAGGGGAAAAAGAAGCATACATGTGACATCACTGATGTCATTATCGACGGTGTGCTGGAATTTGAATGTCTAGGGTCCCTAGATTCTTGTGACGTCAAAATTGGGTCACGAGCCAAAAAAGGTTGGGAACCCCTGTCTTAAAGGAACCCTCCATGTGGACCAGTTGTATACCAGTGATGTCATTGCACAAGTGCACAAGTGACATCACTGGTCCACAACCTTACTCAAATCAACTCTCAATAACTGTCAAACTAAATTAATGACTTCAAAACTGTTTTCAGTTTTAGATACTGATTTTGTAATGATACAAACTGCTTGAAAATCAGTGGAGTGTTCCTTAAAGGAGGACTTACCCCCTAGATATGTATTAGAACAGTGATTTGAAAATACCTATGGAAAAAACCAAGAAATGACATATACTCTATATAGTCTATACTAGACTCTTTGGCTGTGTTAAGTCAAGATTTTTTTTCGGAAATCGACGCCATTACAGTTTGCCTACTGCCTCAAAAATAATTTATTTGAGAGGGGCAATATCTTTATAATTATCAACAACTAGCCAACGCTGGTGGCCTGTATGGAAACAGAAAATCCTGAAATGGTTGATAGTTATATCAATTTGGCCATTCAGTGGCGAACTAGAAATTTAATTATTTTTGTCCCATGTGTGTGTGCGTGGCTTGTCTAAACTTACGTTAAGAGCCTCGCTGCTCGCAGCACACAGCACACAGTGAGGACAAACCTCTCGCTCTGGGGTAACACAATGCGAGATTTCTCCACGTAATTCCCTCGTCTAACTAGAGATAAACCGCGCAATGAAATCCGTTTTTAATTTTAGTTTGGGGGCTTTTCGTGATTCTTGTTAAAAGTTGTGCAAAGGTTTTCCTCTCAGCGCAGTGCAGGGCAGGCTGCGCCTCGTCCCTCCTGCCAGACCCAGGCTGGCGAAACAGCCTGCTGCATGCATGGGGCGCTCGTAACCTCACGGAGCAACAAACAAACAGACAGAAATAGCTGGTGTGCGATTTAGAGAATACAGTCTGAGATTGGGTACAGGATTGAGGGAATCCCGCATCTGTTTGCGAAGGTGCGACTGGACAGGACGCTTTTCACAGACGGGCACAGTAGTCGGAGCGAGGCGAGTGTCTCTCAGGGCTACTCAGGGCAGAGCTGCAGATCTCTCCTCCTCCTCCGCGCATTCAGTCTGTCCAAAATCATTACCGATATAATCTCAGTAGGAGGGATGCAGGGAAATATGATAGTAGCCGATGTGTTTAGAGAAGCTTTGTCACGTTGTCACGTCGTAGTATAGCGTTATATTTTACATGTGCGCTAAACTGCGACCATATTTGTTTGCGGAAATATCAGACTGCTCTCTCTGCTGCTCTCAGAGCACAGAGAGCCCAGCTGCTGCTGGCCTGCTGCGCGCGCCCGCGGAGCTTGGGGCTCGTCCATGTAACAGTACGACTCTCGCCTGCCTGGGCTGGAGACAGTGCTTGCAACTCGGACTGATAATATAAACATCATCATTCGAGCTTATCCAGGTAAGATATCAATAAAGTAATGACACATTCAGCGGGAAACTAACTATAATTAAGACATGTGCCAACTTTGACGACGTTTGGTTCAGTATTTTAAGAGCAAACTTCAATAAGAATAGGCTTGGAGTTCTGAGGAGCTGAAAGGGTACAGGGGGGGTAGGGGAGTAATTGTCTTGAAATCCCATAGTCTTTGGGTCACCGTGACGTCACGACGTGTCAAATATCCCATTCATTTGAGAAAAAAAAAAAAGCAGTCTTTGACCCTTAGAGGGCGCTTATGCCAGATATGCTGCTGAAAAATGATACAAATGGTAAAATGGCAACAGTTTGGTGTCAAATGTGGAAATTCTGACCAGAATTCTTCACACATCACCCCCAAAGTCATATATATTGGTTAAAAGCTGAAAAAAAGTGTTTTGGAGGTAAGTTCTCCTTTAAGGACTTAATGGACATTTATTACATGGTCATTTACATGGACACCTCTATATGTGTCACTTTAAAATACTTTTACTTTGCACTTTATAATGAATAATTTGAAGATTGTTTTTCTGTCTGCTCCATATTCTGTTATTGCTGTGATCACTGTGCTGAATACTGCACAAAGACATATTCCTCCTTTATAACATGTTTACTCACTATGGCTGTTCAAATCATCTTCAATCTTGAAAGCTAGTTGTAATGACTGAGTCCAGCTAACTGTGTGTGTGTGTGTGTGTGTGTGTGTGTGTGTGTGTGTGTGTGTGTGTGTGTGTGTGTGTGTGTGTGTGTGTGTGTGTGTGTGTGTGTGTGTGTGTGTTTGTGAGAGAGAAGGTGTTGGCTCTACTATGAGTGAGTCTGAGGTGAGAGAGGAGCGGCTGTCTCTGTCTGGGGAACATGACAGCCCGACCAAAGCTAAGAGGTGAGATGAGGATCTCTTACTGTCCATGACATCATTCGAGCTCAGCAGTGACATCATTACAGCTCGGCAGTGACATCATTACAGCTCAACAGTGACATCATTACAGCTCAGCAGTCAGCAGTGTCCACCTCAGTGGACATTTGTCTTTGGCTTCTCCCAAATACAATAAAAGTACATAGATTATTGGGGTGTCCCGGTGGTTCACCTGGTAGAGTGCGTACCACAAAGGTGTGTAGTCCTTCGTGCGGCCGACCCGTGGTCCTTTGCCCATCCCAACCTTTCCTGTCTGCCTACTGTCCTATCAAATAAAGGCTAAATGCCCAACCCCCTCCCAATAAAATAAATCTATCTAAAAGTAGACTACATACCACAACACACCATTAAAACAAATAGACTTGCAATTGGGTGTTAAATAGACCAGAGAGCAAATCTTATAAAAATACAGGTGTTACCTGAGTCATTGTGAGTGCAGTGCCTGTATGGCACAGGAAATGAAAGACTTCTTATAAACAGTTTTAACTTGACAACAGAAACATTCTAAATTGCCCCCAGCTTACTTCCTGTTGCAGTGTTTGCTTATACAATAGCTGACAGGAAATAAGAGAGGTTTCAAACTGTTCTCTAGCAACACAATTCCATGAAAACAGTCTATAATGTTCTGACTGGCCTTTTGGACCCTGATTCAATGGCCAGACGGGGACATAGAGGGTGCCTGAATCTGCAGTTATCTGTTTAGCCTGTAGAGGGTGCCTGAATCTGCAGTTATCTGTTTAGCCTGTAGAGGGTGCCTGAATCTGCAGTTATCTGTTTAGCCTGTAGAGGGTGCCTGAATCTGCAGTTATCTGTTTAGCCTGTAGAGGGTGCCTGAATCTGCAGTTACCTGTTTAGCCTGTAGAGGGTGCCTGAATCTGCAGTTATCTGTTTAGCCTGTAGAGGGTGTGAGGTAACTGCACTTATCTATTTAGCCTTTCTGTGTAGGCACTGTCAAATAGACCCTTTTTATGTTTGTACAGAGTGATTACGTATTTTGTGGGCGGAGCCGCACTGGTTGCAGAAAGTTACAACTAGCGGTTCAGCTGTCATAGAAATATGGAAGATCTGGACGCCTCCTCCACATATTTTAAAGCTTCACCAGCAACAGACAGGTTACCTTTCACAAATAAGCTAACTCTTTCGAAGGGGTGAGGTTTCCTGACCTGTCAGGATGGGTCTAGGATAGGGATGTATGTAACGATAACAGGTTTTATTGATAACCGTGATAAAATTCCTTACGATAACCGCACCGTTTCAAATTTTCATTATCATTAAAACCGTGTTACCATGATTACAGTGCTTTGAAAAACATGGTAAATACTGTCCATCATCAACCAAAGTTGGCAACAGTCTCCCACATGCAGACACGCAGCCTTGGAGAAATGATTTCAGTGAGTGTATCAATCCTTTTTGGGTCTGAGTTTGCAAAATAAAACTTGGTGAAATGATTTCTGTGAGTGTATTAGTACTTTTTGAACATTTTCAGCACATTTTAACAAACCATGATAATATGATAACCGTGATCATTTTGGTCACGATGATGTGAAATTTTCATAGCGTTACATCTCTAGTCTAGGATCCAAGTACATCGCCAAATTTGCAGTGCCGGACATCGTTGTATTCCTAGTGGAAATGTCCAGCGTCTATACGGCACAAGACGTCTTTTTCCTGTATTCCGGGGATCCATAGGAAATCCATATATGGTCGTGCCGTTCAGTCAGAACGGGTCAGAGCCAATGGCAGAGCTTGCAGGAAGCGGAAAGGGATTTTCTTCCGCTGGCGACTGAAATGGTCGCCACCAATGGCAGAGCTGATACCAGCAGCCTGTTTCCATGCAGTCAGACTTCTCTCCGTGCAGGGAGGGAAGTCTAGCAAGTGAGACTATCGAAACACTGGTCCAGAATGCGAGTGGAGCAGGTGGGTGTGGTTACATACTGCTACAGAGTAGGAAGATGAGGTGCCAGATCATATCCTATAATACAATTGCCTATAGGTGGACGGGCGAGGGTGTAAGTCACGATTTGTTTTGTGACTGAAATAGTTTCAGCTATCGAAGCCATCCAGCTTTCCAGAAGCACAGTTACACGCCCATGTGAAGTGATGGCTGGTGATTTGAGTGTTTCTCACTCCAGCTAACGTTCGATGAATCCATGAACCTAAGTGTGAGGCGCACCTCCCCTGGACGGCGCAAGACATCTTCAGGAGGGGAAGGGGGCGCGACGTCACAGGGAAAATCAGTCCCAATGCCCTGCCCACTACAAGCGATGCTGGCTGCACAATGGCTGCACAGCCTCCACCGAGCAAATCAGCTGCCTCTGTTGAGGCGAGAAACCAGGGAGAAGGAAATCGAGATTTATTTTTTAAATGCGTGTTTAACAAATCCGTTCGCAGCAGTTCTTTGTATGTACATCAAACACATATGCTCATGTGTTCTGTTGGGGAGCTATTTCCGATGAATTTCACGAGCTTTATGAGACTGGGGAACTGGATCCGCACTGGCCAGCCTGCAGCACACAGTCCATAGTCAATGATATAATAACTAAACAAATAAATATAGTAAATGGGTTGAATATGCAAAGAACGCAACATCTACACTCAATACACTGCACGGGTATCCCGCTAGTTATAAGAAAGATCTTGAGTAAATGGGCCCTGGAAATAGGAGTGGAAAATTAAGACAAATCATTGCTCATTTCTGGTCTGGAGGTGGCTGGATTCCATCCACCCGTTCTCACCGGGCCTGTGGGCTCGGATCCACTGTGGGCGCCACCAGTATCCAGAGGTTTTATCTGGGTGCGGGTCGCGCTTGGGGACCGGGTGTGGATGAAAGGTGACAAGGGTAATGAGTACTACAGTATACTTCCGGGTTCGTGAGTGGAAAAGTCTATGGGATTTAACATGGGGGTTTCGCTTAAGTGTATAAAATAAGGTCTGTGGTTAACAAAATCTTATGGGAACGCGAATTTCAGTTCAGCAGGATAATCTTCACAAACGTTAATGTGTTGTTTTTTTACGTGATTTTTTCAAAACGCTTCAAAAGGCATAAAAGTTATTCACGTTTGTGAAGAGTAATTTGCATTCCCATAAACTTTTGTTAACCACAGACCTTATTTTATGCATTTAAGTGAAATCCTCATTCTAAAACCCCATAGACTTTTCCACTGATGAACCAAATGGTGGCGATTTCTGGATAAAGCCTACAAAAATACATGATCCCTGCAGTGCTCTATATAGGATAAAGATGTTTACAACATTTTTGGAACCGAGTGGAGCATACAACAATAATGCCAATAATAATTGTTGGGGGGGTTTGGACGCAGCTGTCTATATGTTCTCTGAGGGGAGGCTCACTCTGCCACACTTTGAAAACCCCCTGACCTGTTCAAAGAGTGAACGAAGTCTATAAATCCCCCCGATCCCCCCATATTTGCAAAGTAGATTTAAATATGGGGTTCAAATAGTCACATGGGATATTTACATCCGGGTGTAAATAGTCACATCGTCTATTTACACCCGGGTACGAATAGCATCTGCCTTATTTTTATTTAGATGAAAATCTTTGAGATTATAACTTTAAATCAGGATTCTGAGAATAAAGTCAGAGTTTTGAGATTAAAGTCAGAATTCTCCAGGGAAAAAGAACGCTTGCATAACACAACAGCGTGTTCAATGCACCACCGTTTCCGTTTAAATAAACGTTTTGTCGGAGCTGAACTCATCCCTCAGCCCTTTCTGTTCACTGAGGAGCGACCCCACGGATCCAAGCAGACTGCAGCCAGAGAGAGAGAGAGACAGAGAGAGAGAGAGAGAGAGAGAGAGAGAGAGACGGTACCTCCCTTGAGGGGAACACTCATCTTGCTGCAGCTGCTGTTGTCAATGGAAAATAACATGTTAATGTCTAGACCCCCAAATAAGATGATGCCCCTTTTCAGACGTATTTCCAGTAGAGAAAATGTCTCAGCAGTGTTGGCAAACCACTCGTGGCCCACCTGCAGTACTTTCATGGCCCACCAGTGGGCCGTGGCCCACACTTTGGGAATCACTGGTCTAGAAAATGTGCTCAAGGAGGGCGGCACACTGTCGCCCACTACTGGTCAGCCAACAGGTCAAAGCTCTGTCTCTGTTGTGTTGAAGGGGCAGTGGTGGCCCAATGGTTAGAGAAGCGAGCTTGTGACCGGAAGGTCGTCGGTTCAATCCCCGGGACCGGCAGGATAAATCTGGGTGGGGAAAGTGAAAAGGCAGCGCTTGCCCCTCCCTCATTACCACCACTGAGGTGCCCTTGAGCAAGGCCCTTAACCCCCACTGCTCCAGTGGAGCTGATCAGTGGCCAACAGATCAGACTGTGGTTGTACTGGTCAGCTTCCAGGTATGAATGTGTGTGTGAATGTGAACAGGGCACTCCTGAAAAAGAGAGCATTGCTCTCAGTGAGACTCCCCCTGTATAAATAAAGGTAAAAAAAAAAAAAAAAAAAAAAAAAAGCCCAGTCTAGCAGCAGAGAGCAGACTCCCCTGAGCCCAGCTGTCTGTCCATCAAGAGTGATCACTCTATGGACCCACCTCAAAACTTTATAGATAAAGATCCTTCTGAAAAGATGTAAGTCATTATCATGTTATTTAAAGCAGTGGTTCTCAAATGGGGGTCCGGGGACCCCCAGGGGTCCTTGAGGGGGTTCCAGGGGGTCGCCAGCCAAAATTGGGGGACATTTATTTTCGCTATAATTCCATTCATAAGTAACACAATGACTATTTTGGTCATGGGTTTTATACACGTTCTGTAATAAAACATCTAAAAGCAACAAACTTATTATCATATGGGGGACCGTGGGACAAAATCCTATCAAATGGGTCCGTGGTCTAATGTTTGTCAGTTTAGGGGTCCTTCATGTGAAAAACTTTGAGAACCACTGAGTTAAAGCATCAAAGTCTTCTTCATAAAGACACAGATACCTTCACTGTGTTCATAATGTTTCTATCAGGATGCAGCAGCAGAGAGCAGACTCCCCTGAGCCCAGCTGTGTGTCCATGAAGAGTGACAGGTCTATGGATCTACCTCGAAGCTTTAAAGATACAGATCCTCCTGAAAAGATGTGAGTCATTATCATGTTAGTTACAGCATCAAAAAGTCTTCTTCATGAAGACACAGATACCTTCACTGTGTTCACTACCTCCTCCTAAACTCAACTAAACTCCCCCCCCCCCCTCCATAAAACTGGAACTCATATCTAATTTAATGCCTGTCTAACTGGGACTGTAAGTTCATGTAAATTCCCTGCACATCAATGCCTATTTAACTTAGCCTGTAAATTTCATGTACATTCAATGTAAACTCTTATTTAACTCCGACTGTAAATTCATGTAAATCCACTGCCTATTTAACGTCTATTTAACTCAGTCTGTAAATCTCATGTAAATCCAACGTAAATTCATATTTATCATCCACAGAACACTTCACCACTCATGAACATATTGTATATATTTACTTGATTTGATTGCACTTGCAACTTTGTGATTGTCTTTAGTTAACTTCTTACTTCTTATCTCTGTATATTGATGTAACCGCTACGCTGCATACAGACACTAAGACAAATTCCTTGTATGTAACTTGCATATTGTGGCAATAAAAGTGATTCTGAAAAGTGATTCTGATGTTTCTATCAGGATGCAGCAGCAGAGACCAGACTCCCCTGAGCCCAGCTGTGTGTCCATGAAGAGTGACTGGTCTATGAATCAACCTATGGGATTTAAAAGTCAACATTCTTCTGAAGCAAAGTAAGTCAACATAATGTTACTGCATAATGTTATCATTAACAAAGCATTATAAAGAACAAATCGCTCAGAAAAGATTAATATATTAACAATAACGTAACATTTCTCTTGTTTGTTTTCTTTTTTTTTTACCAGAAGGTTTATGTAGGGATTTGAACTGTGACCTTCTGGTCAAAATCTAGATTTTCTTGAGGTTAAACCTCCTCTTTTTTGTCAATCCTGTTTCTATCAGGATGCAGCAGGAGAGAGCAGACTCCCCTGAGCCCAGCTGTGTGTCCATGAAGAGTGACTGGTCTATGGACCCACCTCGAGACTTTAAAAATCAGCATTCTTCTAAAACAAAGTAAGTCAACATGCTGTTGTTACGATATCATGTTAGCATTAAAAAAGCATTTTAAAGAACGAAACCCTCAGAAGAGATAAAGATATTAACAATAAGGTAACATTGCTCTTGCTCTGACCTGAGCAGAGTTCTCCAGGAGTCAACACTTTGTGGTGAAACCAGCTTATCTGTATCATCAGAACAGTGGATTATGCACTCCATCTGTGGTTGATATGGTAGTAGGCTGTTATTTGCTTGTTCAACGGTAGCCATATTATATATAATATAATATATTATATAACATATTATATTACATATTTTATAACATAAAATCAGAAATCATCATTACTTTGATGCAAAACGTGTATTAATCTGTCAGTACTTTGTGAAAAACAGCTTCAGTATGTTGAACAGCCATTAAACATTAAACTTGGTTTGCAGTATATTAAATAAATGTTGTCACGATACCCGTCAACACAGGCATATTAACATGGTGGATTAGTTGAGTTCCCCTGCCTCCCCTGATATGTGAAGCGCTTTTAGTATCTAGAAAGGTGCTATATAAATCCAATGTATTATCAATATTATTATCATTATTATTATAAAAGACCAAGGATGTTGAATGGTGATGTGATGCCTCATCAGTGGTTGCAGTTTTGTAGATTGTCTTTCTTTGGACTTTTGGAAGTCAGACCTTTGGCCCAGGCCTCAGGAATGACATTTCTGTCCCAGATGTTTGTGAACAGGTCTGTGAGGACCTTAACTGAGGTGTTGAGCTCAGTCTTCAGTATCCAGATGTTTCTGAACAGGTCTGTGAGGACCATTCATGGCCAGTTTAGGACTGCCAATATTTAGCACAGGCCAAATATTTTCATAATTGTTGGTCATCTTTCAAGACCCACAGTAAATTATCTATTAGCACCAAAGTGATTTGCAATACCTCAAAATGAAGATGTACGTCTCTGGGTTCACCAGGGAAAAAAAAGTGAGCTTTTAGCATGTTCTGTACTCTACTTATAGCCATTTATATACACCCTGTTTTCACCAAAAAGGTCTCTCTGAGAAGATAAATTGCAGAAAATGGCATTTTTCTAAATCACACAATCTCAGGCAGAACTCGCTCTCAATTCTTTTATTTTGAACTGTATTGACATCAGACATGTAAATATTATTCGTTATGACACAAATGAAAAAAAGAATATATATATATATATATATATATATATATATACATGATGTGCTTTTTTTACATTCAACAATACAGTTTACTCAGTGTGAGTGTGATCATAGAATAGAATGCAGAGATCAGTGTAGTCTCTCTCACACACACACACACACACACACACACACACACACACACACACACACACACACAAACACACACACACACTCCTTACCGCGAGATCATCCGGGTCCTGTCGCATTGGAATCCAGTCTTCCTTGCCCTCGACAGGAAAGTGGCCGTGCTGCTTCGCTCTGTGTGAAAGCCATTTCTGTGGCGAGGCTGCTGTTCTCCTCCTGCTCACACAGTTGTGACTCCGTCTCGTCTCTTTCGGGCTGGGACACAGGAACGGGGTCGAGGGACCAGGATCGATCATGTTGGTCACGGGTTTGACTACCGCGAACGATCGATGTCCGCTGCCCTGCAACAAGCCGATCAGCTCGTGCAGCGCGCCGAGGGGCGTTTCAATGGCGTTTCTCCTCTCTGCACAACTTCACAAGGAAGCGCGTTTCTCTGTTTTCTGTTTTTCCTCGGCTCATTTCAAAACAACAGCTGCGGTATGTGTTTGATCGCGTGTTGTCGGCTTGTCTTTGTGGCCTGATAACATGTCACAGGCTGGGGAAGTGTTTGAACTACGCGCTGTACTAATAAAAACAAAAACACGTCAAACACGTCATTGGCGGGGAGGGCTATTTCTGATAACACGTCAAAGACGTCTTTGGCGGTGAATGAGTTAACTGGGGTGTTGAGCTCAGTCTTCAGTATCCAGATGTTTCTGAACAGGTCTGTGAGGACCTTAACTGAGGTGTTGAGCTCAGTCTTCAGTATCCAGATGTTTGTGAACAGGTCTATGAGGAGCTTAACTGAGGTGTTGAGCTCAGTCTTCAGTATCCAGATGTTTGTGAACAGGTCTGTGAGGACCTTAACTGAGGTGTTGAGGTCAGTCTCCAGTATCCAGATGTTTCTGAACAGGTCTGTGAGGACCTTAACTGAGGTGTTGAGCTCAGTCTTCAGTATCCAGATGTTTCTGAACAGGTCTGTGAGGACCTAAACTGAGGTGTTGAGGTCAGTCTTCAGTATCCAGATGTTTGTGAACAGGTCTATGAGGAGCTTAACTGAGGTGTTGAGGTCAGTCTTCAGTATCCAGATGTTTCTGAACAGGTCTGTGAGGACCTTAACTGAGGTGTTGGGGTTAGTCTTCAGTATCCAGATGTTTGTGAACAGGTCTGTGAGGACCTTAACTGAGGTGTTGAGGTCAGTCTTCAGTATCCAGATGTTTCTGAACAGGTCTGTGAGGACCTTAACTGAGGTGTTGGGGTTAGTCTTCAGTATCCAGATGTTTGTGAACAGGTCTGTGAGGACCTTAACTGAGGTGTTGAGGTCAGTCTTCAGTATCCAGATGTTTGTGAACAGGTCTGTGAGGACCTTAACTGAGGTGTTGAGGTCAGTCTTCAGTATCCAGATGTTTGTGAACAGGTCTGTGAGGACCTTAACTGAGGTGTTGAGGTCAGTCTTCAGTATCCAGATGTTTGTGAACAGGTCTTTGAGGACCTTAACTGAGGTGTTGAGGTCAGTCTTCAGTATCCAGATGTTTGTGAACAGGTCTGTGAGGACCTTAACTGAGGTGTTGAGGTCAGTCTTCAATATCCGGGTGTGAATGGAGTCAATGCCTGCAGTTTTCCCCTTCTTTGTTAGTTTAATGCAGTGGTACTCAACCTTGTCCTACTCAGGAGCCACACTGACAACAAAAAGAAGCTTTGCAAGAGCCACAATAAAAAAAAAAGTCAATTTCCTCCCATTATTTTATTCGATTTTTATTTATTTATGTACTTTAAGTAGGACTTAAAAGAGCCACAACTACCCATAAAGGAGCCGCATGTGGCTCTAGAGCCTCGGGTTGTATATCACTGCTTTAATGGCACTCTGGTGTTGATGTTGAGTATGTTATCTGCAGGTGTGCGGGGTTAGCAGGATGTTCTGGTTCAGGGTGCTGAAGGACTTCATGAAAGTACTGCATCCATCTCGCTGCCTGTCCCCTCTCTGTTAAGAGGTTGGCCTCTATCTTCCCAAAAGCGGGAATTTAGCGTTTGCGCTCGTTTAACACCGTGCACAATGCAAATTGGGGGCGGACACAAGCGCATGCCTGTTATAATTGTACTGGGCATTGGCTGCCACATGCCAAAACAGGCGCTAAAATGTGGGGATAGATGGCATTATCCTATCGTCAGCTGCGTGCAATTACTTTGCGCTAAGAGTTTTTAAAAGGACCACTTACGCGCTAAATACCTTGCTGCACTGGAGCGCACCATAATCTCCGCACTGCGCAGCGTAGAAACGTCATTACGCACGGACGTGCCACCCCAGGACATCAAATTCTGCTGCTAAAATTGGGTAACCAGCAGATTATTCGGTGAGGCAATCAACTATAATTCACTGAGAAACTTTTATCACATTGCAAGGAGGGGTTATGGTAAATTAATTGAGAAAACTTGTACATTGTAGGCTACTTGCAATAGGCTATTCACCTTCACCTGCTATAACCCGGAGGGTCGTTGGCATCACAGCCAATCTGGCACAAGTCTCGGCACGAGTCGAGTTTTAATTGAGTCCACTGTAAATCCTCAAATCTTTTCTTTTGTCTCCGCCGTTTACCCGCTGCAAACACGTTTCTATTGTCCCACCCGAGTCAACAAAATAACACGAATTGCATCAAAACTCAGATGTTTTTAACAGGTATATGATGTGATGGTGTCGTTATGAGATAGGGATAATATATACAGTCAATAGGCCTACACCTATCCAAATTACGCATGGGAAGAATTACATCATGCCTCACGCAAACTGTATTACAGGGACTGCAAGACGGGAATCTGTTTTGATTGTAACGCCCAGGCATTGCCAGGCCACACCTGTGAATAATTCTGGCCCAAATCCCGTTTGCGCTGTGCATAAATGATTTGGCACGCCTCTAATCTGCGTTTGCGCCCGTTGTTGTGACGAGTTATGCTTCCCCGCACCACCATCCATCGCCACCATATTTTGGGGCTGTTTTAACTTAAAAACAGAAGGGTCACATCTACCCAAATAATTATATCATTTTTGAACAGTTATCTTTCTGTATAAATCATTACAATATGTTCCCGTTAGGTGGGGATGTGTTTTGCTGCTGCCTGGCCGTTGTGCAAAACTCGGCATAACACCTGGACAGCGGACTGCAATCTTCCCTGCTTTAAGGCACGCGCAAACAGTTGCGCAAGCGCTAATAGGGGATATCGCCTGTACGAAGATAGGGCCCGTTGTCTTTTACAGGAGCAGACTGGATGATGTTTTTGCCACAGAGTAGTTTGGTGATTTTGGATAGCACTTATTTCACCTCTTGGGCAACACAAACAACACAAACAAACCTTTTGCTGATATTCTGACATTTCAGTTTGTTCATGTCGAGTCGTCTGCTGCATTGACTCTGCTGTTTTACTTCCTGGAGTTTCACCCTGATGTTAGCTGTCATCAGATAGTGGTCACTGTTGGCATTTGTAGCATCAGACTCTAACATCTTGGCAATGATTTCCGTCACTTTGTCACATGACTTTTGCGTTGTATTTGTATGCACACGCTTGGGGTTAGGCAAGGAAAGCCACTTGGCTGGGGTTATGGTTTGGATATGGCTCGAGGTTAGAAACCGAGGCGAATGGAAGCCCCTCCCTCCCTCCCCCCTCATGTCAACATTATCTCCTCCAAGGAGATAATGACAATATTTTCCGTGTGTGTGTGTGTGTGTGTGTGTGTGTGTGTGTGTGTGAGTGATAATATGACCTCAGACCTAATATCACATGTTTTGTTTCCCCCCCAGAGCTCACCAGGAGAGGTCAGAGGTTACCAGTGATCAGTCTGTCGAGGAGCATCAAACAGACCTGGAGTCCATATTTATGGTGTGTAAATAAACAAGTCAAATGCAAAACAAACATTCACTCTCCATGCTGCACTCTTTGGACCAGGGGGATGTACCACGAAACAAGATTAGTGGCTTAGCGAGGTAACTTCAGGTTTAACCCTAGTTTTGCCGTACCACGACGCTAGTGAACTTCTTACCAAGATAGATCACCATAGCAACTTATGCTCTATGGCTAACCTGCTTTGTAGCAGGTTAAGTTCAGAGGATAAGATCAAAACCCATGAAAGACCCACCTGCTTACCAATCAGCTCTCTGGAAACAGTGAGTCACCATTCATATGGTCCCCATATGAAAAATACATTGCATTCAAATGAAAAAGAAAAAGAAAAATGAAAAAAAAAGGCTCCTGTTGAATTAATCAAGGACTAAAGCCTTGCACTTGTTGCAGGCTACATTTAAATTAAGCCCTACTTACCACTTTGGAATATGTTTTTATATATTCATTTTTGTGCTCCTAAGTAGGCTAGATACGTTGTTTGACCCCGCCGATCGATTGCAGCTGAACGGTGAGTGGAGAAATATCACTAAACCGGCATAAAAAGGTTACATAAACGTCTCCAAAGCGCACGGTGCCGTGTGCGCAATGGAGCTGAGACTGACGTTGGGTTGGAAATGGTCATACATGCTAGAATAGCCTACTACATCTAAGCAATTTAATATGGGATCGCCTGCACACAGATGATTCATATCTAGGCTACTCCTGCATTTTGCAGCTGCAAATGTGTTGCTTTTGGCCTGTATGATGTGAGTGAACTTCATATTTCCAGCATCATTATATGAAATATGGAGATATGCGACTCTGCTGACAATAGCCTATATGTGACCACAAAATAGGCTATTTTTTATAAATGAAATCTATGCCCGCACGTACCGTGTCAATTCAGTTCAGAAGCCTTTTTTAATTTTATTATCATTCTTTTTTTTATTGATAGCCTATAGGAATTATTCAATCAGTGCGACTAAACACATCATGAGATCATTATTATTCATTGAGCCTAAATGGTCTATACATACCGATTTTGGACTGAGATAGATTACACATTGCTTCCACTCCCAAAAAAGACATGCCAGGTTTTATTGAGTTTATTGAGAGGGTGAATTGAGCTGCTGTAGGGGGCCCTTTACACGAGGACAGTTTCTGAAAGAAACGACACAATAGCGTTTCCTTCACACCTTTTCCTTCACACCTTCTCTCTGTTTACATGAGCGCTGTTGAATTTTTAAAACGCCGTAATGTACATGCCAGGTCGCTAGGTGGCAGTGTGATCACCTTATTCTTTGCCCATACAAGGATGCTTCTGCATGACGTAATTTTGTAATCGTCTTTCCGGTTTTAAACGCAGAAGTAGAGTACGCTTTCCGCAGTCATTTAGACTTGCCAAAAAGCTTTTCTCAAGCTAAAAAAAAAACCAAACTGTTTTAAAGTTTTAATATTTGGCGGTGAGAATGTAACATATATGTGACCAGTTTATCAGAATAACGCCTATTGGAAATCTTTAACGAGCAGCGAGGACCGGGAGCGCTGAGTGTGCTATCTGTCAAACCCTACTGTAGTTAGGCTACTGGCAGTGAGCAAACACTGTCAACGTGCTTTTGTAACTAACGTTAAATGACGACCGGGTACAGCCATCGGCTCCTCGCAGCAGTAACGTTATGAACATGTCACTGAAGTTGGCCGCAGAGTAGCTTAATTCTTAAACGTGTGTCGCGTGTGCAGGCACATCAGAGTTTCTGAAATGTGCCGTTCCAAAGCGATTACATGGGGTCCTCAGCGGGAAGCGTGTCAAACAATTCCACTCTGGAGGGTGGTTCCAAAATGTGTCGTTTCCTAAGCGCGAATTCGCTGTCGCCGTCTAAAAGGGAGGCACTAACGATAAAATAATTCCCCGTTTCCATAGGAAACCGTCCTCGTGTAAGGTGCCCCTGAGATACTGGAGGCAGAAACCGCTCTTCAAATAAATGACTGATGTGAATAAAAGTGGTAACTTTAGACAGTCATTCGGGAACAGACTAATAATATCCAATGTGGATTTTGATTCTGACATAGTAGTAAAGCTTCACGATTTGGCTTGAATGAATGAGGAAATAGAAATAGTCTGGCACTGTAAAAGCTACGGCTCTGAGCTGGAGCAGTCCATATTGCATTGTGATTGGCTAGTTGTTAAAAACCACGCCTCTTTTGCGGGCACGAGCTCCTGTGCACTGGCATTTTCATGTGCACGCGCTCTCAACTTGATTAGAAAAACCTGGTTCCACTTAACGAGTGGCGATCTACGTTCGTGGTACGAGTTAACTACAATCGAGCTCCGTGGCAATTATCTGGTTTAGACAAACCAGATCAAGGGACAGATCCTGGATCTTCTTATACAACATTCGTGGTATACCCCTCAGAAGGCTTTCAGTCTATGATGGATCTGATCTTGTGTTCCATGATTCACTTAGAAATGTATCTCTGCCAGAGGCGAAGCCGAGGGGGAGATTATGTGATCGCTAGTGTCTGTCTGTTCCCTCCTCGTGATGATTGTGATGACATCATACGTATGACATCATAAGTGAAATCACCAACTTTCAACAGTGACATCATTATAGTGTGGTATGCTATGTCAAAAAAACAGCTCCCGTAGGATTTTTGTGCCAAAATAGATTTTTTTGCTGTTTTGGCTTCTATAGGGCCCAAACAAACAGAAAATGAAGGGTGCCAAATTTTCAGACCCCCACCCCCAGTTCTGGGGGGCCATCTATTTTGGGACCTCCCTGAACAGTAAAATAGAAGTCCGCCTGGGACTACTCTTACTAAAATGGCTGTAGAACTGTTATGCTTTAGTTGTATGACACCAAATTTGGAGGAGATGCAGTTGAGAATATGTAGAACAGATCCAAATAGTTGTGGCCCACTGCTAAATGGTATTATTGATGTTATTCACACTCCAATTGTAAGTTTTGTTTAGGCGAACCTAAAAAAATTAATTTCTGCTGTAGTTTATCTGCAGTACTTCTGTCCTGGTAGATGTTATCACTAAACTTCCACTTGAAGTACATTTTTCAAGGTGTTACCTATACATAGACACCAGAATTGTGCATCTGGGCCCTGTACTTCCGGAGCCATTACTGAATAACTTTGGGCATGTCATTTCAGGCAAAAATTAAAAAAAATAGCTTGGAGCTGAAGGTAATGGTTTTTGGTGCCGTACCATTTTTCCGACCTCTCTTTGTTCCGACCATATATATATAATATGTCAAGCCACTCAAAGATGAAAAAGACATAGGTGAGTTCGCTCAATTCTTAACCCAGTATCTTCACCAAGTAGAGAGTCTTCTTAATCTCATCAGCTCTTGCCGCTCAGGTGACTGGGAGGGGTACTTGTCTTCATTAGAGAATCTCATCAAGTATTTCTTTGCTCATGATCTCCTCAACTATGCCCGCTTGATGCCAGTCAATCTTGCTCAAATGAATGCTCTTGAAAAAGATGACCCAGAAACATGGGATGCACTGAAGTCTGGTGCATTTGTGGTGGCAAAGAGATATCCTTCACTCATCTCTACACTGATCAAGCCCTCGAGCAGGAAATCAAGAAGCTAAAAGGACATGGTGGGATGGTAGGACTCAGTAGAGATGAAGCAGCTCTGGACCGGCTGGTCATTGCCACACCTCATCTTGCTGATCTAGTGAATCGGTACCTCAAGAGCTTCCCAAAAGCTTCCAGATATACCTCAAGGACAGAGCATTATCAGCTCTCAGGAGAGATTGCATTGAGGTCAAGAACAAATGCACTGAAGCTGATTGAGTTGCACTGTGGAGGCAATCCATTCAAAGAAAAAACACCATTGAAGAGTCTTGTTTCATCGGCGCTTGTGACAGATGCGGCAAAGCAGGATATTCTCCAGTTTGCGGAAAAGAGTCAGAAGCGCTTTGAGGACTTCGTTTCTGAACGTTTGATCACTACGTCAACACTCTCAGTGTGGGACAAAATGAAGAAACTCAAGTTGAAGACCTTTTCAAACTGGATGGGAAAAAAAAGGTGCGTGTTGGAGACAAGGTCATCAAGTTGCGTGAAGAACGTGCTGGAAGACTGCTTGGAAGATTTCTCATCATCCAAGGGAGTCGACCAAGTCTAGTTCCCAAACTTCCGGAGACAATTGGAGACTATGAAATTTCAATGGTTCCCCGCTCTCTGTGTGCTGTGGATGGAACCTTGTACATCCCTACAGACAAAGCTAGTCTCATGCATGCAATTGTCAAGGCAGAGCTCCCTGAAGCTGTCCCACAGCCTGATCCAATGAAAGATCCCCTAGGTGTCCCTATCAAAGTTCTGATAGTTGATGCCATGGCTGTGCTTCAGAGCATGAAAAAGACACCAACCATGCGGAAGCTGTCGGACCTTCAGGATGCATTCAACAAACGCATCAAAACAATGATGGCAGGCTATTCTGAGGGTCGAGTTGTCTTCGATCGATATATTGATGAGTCATTAAAGAACAAAACTAGACAGAAGAGAGCAACTATTTCTGTAGAATACGAAATCCATCCAGAGATGAAGCTCACTATGTCGATCAAGGATCTCCTCTCTGCATCATCGACCAAGAAGAAGCTGACATGTGAGTTGGGCCAGGGACTGCTGGAGTACTTCTCAAAGGACAGTTCTTTCCTACTGGTTGTTATCTATGACACCTTCATCAAGGGACGTGATTTTGTGGAGGCACACACACATGAAGAGGCTGATACCCTAATACCTTATCAAGTCCTTGCCTCTGCTGCCAATGGTGCCTCACGAGACATATGTGTTTGGTCACCCGACACTGATGTCCTCTTACTGCTACTTGATTTAGTATCATGTGAATGCAGGAGGTGCAAAGAAACGGAAAATAAATGTTTTTGAGCGTGTTCAAGTTATTGGACGTCACAAATGTCAGGGATTACTTGGCCTGCACAATTTTTCTGGTGCTGACTGGGGAGGAAAATTGGTTGGAATCTCCAAAAAGACATGGATCAACGCATACCTGAAGCTTGATGATGATGATCCTGCCATTGACTGCTTCAAGGACCTTGGCAAAGGTTGCATTCCCCCCGAGCTTATCAATGGTGAGCTCCCATCACTGGTGAAGGCATTAGAGAATTGTGTGTGCCGCGTTTACAGCTCAAAAGGTCCAACAACCCTGCCATCACTCAGATGGGAACTATTCCGATCAAAGAACCTGGAGGGTGAGATGCTACCTCCAACTCGTGCTGCATTGCTACCCCACATCCTACGGGCCAACAATGCGTGATAAATCTTACAAGACAAATTGCCCTGAGCTTCCACCAATTGAACAGAATGGCTGGTGTTCAGAGAGTGGTGGATATGTTCCAGTCAGGTGTCTTGCCCTCCCTGCACCACAAGCAGTACTTGAGCTCATCAAATGTGGCTGCAAAGTAGGTTGCAAGGGACAGTGCAGCTGCTCAAAGAATCACCTCCCTTGCACTCCTCTCTGCAAATGTTATGGTGGAGACTGCACAAACACAAGTGAGGACATTCCAGAAGAGGACACTGACGATGAATAGATCATCAAGTATTATTTCCTAAATTCCTTTATATCACCTATGTTCTGTTATGTTTTTGTGGAATTTAGCAGTATACAGTATGCTTAACTGAACGATAAACCTGTCTTACTGGATTACTCGACTACTGTGTGGTTATTTACATAAAAGAAACATGTTTAATAAATGTCTTCCATTTTAAACACCATTTATCACATTAAATATGACAGGTATTTTCTCTTTCAATAAAAATGTCAAATGTGTTGTTTTTACCTAATTCAGTACAATGAGACATCACCGTAGGATGGACGCCATCTTGGATTTGACAATAAATAAGTAAAGGATTACAATTTCACTTAACTCATTCACCGCCAATGACGTCTTTGACGTGTTATCAGAAATAGCCCTCCCCGCCAATGACGTGTTTGACGTGTTTTTGTTTTTATGAGTGCAGCGCATAGTTGAAACACTTACCCAGCCTGTGACATAGTTTCGGGTCCCTAACCTCAAACTCAAGCCGACAGCACGTTATCAAACACATACCGCAGCTGTTGTTTGAAATTAGGAAGAAGGTGGAAAGGAAACGCGCTTCCTTGTTGCAGAGGAGAAACGCCATTGAAATGCCCCCTCGCCGCGCTGCAGAGCTGATCGACTTGCTGCACAGCAGCGGACATCGAAACCGCAGTAGTCAAACCCGTGACCAACATGATCGATCCTGGTCCCTGGACCCCGTTCCTAATAGGAACTTCCTATGTGCCAGCCCGAAAGAGACGAGACGGAGTCACAACTGTGTGGAGGAGGAGAAGCTGTTCTCCTCCTCCACACAGCCTCGCCACATAAATGGCTTTCACACAGAGGGCTGCGTGCCCTCCAGTGTTGCTCCTGGCCAATCCCAGCGCCACAGGGCGTGGTTATTGCTTATCCTAAGTGGGGTTAGAAATCTAAAAGGGGGATCGTGTGTGTGTGTGTGTGTGTGTGTGTGTGTCTGTCTGTCTGTCTGTCTGTCTGTCTGTCTGTCGGTGTGTCTGTCTGTCTGTCTGTCTGTCTGTCTGTGTGTCTGTCTGTACACTCACTCACACTGAGCAAACTGTATTGTTGAATGTAAAAAAAGCACTTCATATATATATATATATATATATATATATATATATATTTTTTTTTTTTGTCATTTGTGTCATAATGAATAATATTTACATGTCTGATGTCAATACAGTTCAAAATAAAAGAATTGAGAGCGAGTTCTGCCTGATATTGTGTGCTGTGTACATAAATGCCACATTTCTTTTCTCACAGAGACTTTTTGGCTGAAAACAGGGTGTATATAAATGGCTATAAGTAGAGTACAGAACATGCTAAAAGCTCACTTTTTTTTCCTGGTGAACCCAGAGACGTACATCTTCATTTTGAGGTATTGCAAATCACTCTGGTGCTAATAGATAATTTACTGTGGGTCTTGAAAGATGCCCAACAATTATGAAAATCTTTGGCCTGTGCTAAATATTGGCAGTCCTAAACTGGCGGTGAATGAGTTAATCAGTTGAATTCCTTGAGCCCTAAAACCTAGGATTAGTTACCAAAATCAGCTTTCTAGCTTGAATAGAATCTGAGATATAGCCATTTTAAGCTCCTGGCAGCCTAATTGGACGCCATCTTGAAAATGATGCATTTCCAGGAATTACATTTTCCTATATTTTTAGTATGTTCTTAAGCATGCCTAGATGTACCATAATCAATAGAAAAAACTATGTTATCTATTTTCTTGGGATTAAGTTATATTTTCTCACATATTGAGCCATCTATTTTCTATAGGGGGCGCTCAGAAAGGGGGTGGGGGTCAGAAAATTTGGCAGCCTTCATTTTCTGTTAGTTTGGTCCCTAAAGAAGCCAAAACAGCAAAAAAATCAATTTAGGCACAAAAATCCTACGGGAATACATAGCATACTGCACTATTATGTCAAGAATGACATCAGTTAAATCATCAATGATGACATTATCTCTTCCCTTCTTCTCGTTGGTGTTTTATGGCAGTTGGTATCCTTAATGTTACCGTCTTCTTCTGGATCATCCCTCCAATATTTTATATTTTCTTTCAGGAGATCAAGACATTACCATCCATTATATAAGTACATGTAGATAAATAAACATGTGCACACACACACACACACACACACACACACACACACACACACACACACACACACACACACACACACACACACACACACAGAGCACATCATGCAAGTATTACCTTGCTCTCCCCTCATAACCTCCCTGTGGTGACCCCCCGATCTCCTTATTCATTAACTGTTACAGCTTTATACATCAAATATAGATCATCAAATATATACAGACTGTTAGAGCTTTATACATCAAATATAGATCATCAAATATATACAGACTGTTAGAGCTTTATACATCAAATATAGATCATCAAATATATACAGACTGTTAGAGCTTTATACATCAAATATAGATCATCAAATATATACAGACTGTTACAGCTTTATACATCAAATATAGATCATCAAATATATACAGACTGTTACAGCTTTATACATCAAATATAGATCATCAAATATATACAGACTGTTACAGCTTTATACATCAAATATATATCATCAAATATATACAGACTGTTACAGCTTTATACATCAAATATAGATCATCAAATATATACAGACTGTTACAGCTTTATACATCAAATATAGATCATCAAATATATACAGACTGTTACAGCTTTATACATCAAATATATATCATCAAATATATACAGACTGTTACAGCTTTATACATTAAATATATATCATCAGATATATACAGACTGTTACAGCTTTATACATCAAATATAGATCATCAGATATATACAGACTGTTACAGATTTATACATCAAATATAGATCATCAGATATATACAGACTGTTACAACTTTATACATCAAATATAGATCATCAAATACAGACTGTTACAGCTTCATACATCAAATAAATACAGACTGTTACAGCTTTATACATCAAATATAGATCATCAAATATATACAGACTGTTACAGCTTTACATCAAATATAGATAATCAAATACAGACTGTTACAGCTTTATACATCAAATATAGATCATCAAATATATACAGACTGTTACAGCTTTATACATCAAATATAGATCATCAAATATATACATACTGTTACAGCTCTATACATCAAATATAGATCATCAGATATATACAGACTGTTACAGCAGCATCATATTTATACCAAATAGTTGAACTGTTAAAGCATTATACGAATAACCAAAAGTAAACAATACATAATCTTTCACCGTCTTAGTAGCTCTTTTATCTTATTGTATGATGACAGTGCTCTCACTTGCAACTTGCATTCTGGCCACTGATAAGAATGACATCAAGATAAGAGTTCAGTCATTGTTCAATCAATTGATGATAATGTCATCAAGATCTGCACTCTACTGAGTGCACTCTTCTAGTTAATATATTTTTCTGTTCCAGCTGCTTGAGGAGAACATCGTCACCTTTGTGAAGAAGGAGCTGAGAAGGTTCCAGAGGGTTCTGAGTCCAGATGAGGCAGATTGCTCAGAGAGTCAGAGGGAGGATGAGGAGGTGGTGGAGACTGAGGAGGAAGAGCAGAGGAGGAGCAGCAGAGAGGCTTTTCTAAACATCACACTGCTCTTCCTGAGGAGAATGAAGCAGGAGGAGCTGGCTGAGGAGCTGCAGAGAAGTAAGAAGCTTTCACAGCTTTAATGTCATGGAGAGAGAGCAAAGATGGTGGAGAATGAGTGAATCATGTCTGTTAGAGCCAGTTTTGTTTTTCTTTTCAAGATCCAAGATCAAGGCGGCTTTAGCTCAGGAGGTAGAGCGGGTCGGCCAATGACGCAAGGGTTGGCGGTTCGATCCCCGCTCCCTCCCAGCTGCTGTCGTTGTGTCCTTGGGCAAGACACTTAACCCTCCTTGCTCCCAATGGTGTGTAGGCACCCTGCGTGGCAGCCTGCCGCCATCGGTGTATGAATGGGTGAATGTAGACTACCTACTGATTGTAAAGCGCTTTGGATAAAAGCGCTATATAAATGCAGGCTATTTACCATTTTTCAAGATCCTCCTCATCTAATTCATTTGAATCAGGTGTGCAAGCCATAGCTGGAAGACGCTATCGAGCTACACTCAACCGCAACAAACGAAACAAGAAACAAATTATTATAGAGAACATTTAATTTGAGTTTTCCTTATTTTGATCTAATTTGACTTGTAAAGGCCCATTTAATTTTTCGGAATATATTTGAGTCATTATTTGTTTAGAATAAGCCAAATAATCCATTCCAACAAGAACACAAGATCAACAAATTGAGTAGCCACCTTCATGTTGGAACTTTACGGCGTATAGTGAATATAGTTTTAAATAAAAAAAGGCCCTGGCCATGTCCAAACTGCTGAAAACATAAACATTTGCCAAACAAGATCTATTCATTACAAGATAGAAAAGTAAATCAAAAAGCGAAATCCCTCTGGATAATCTGGTAAAATTATTAATTTGTTAATGTGAGTGGAATATGCTGAACACAGTGGTGCACACTGGGAAACAAAACAGCAGCACAGCAGTTGTCTTTCACACTGAGCTGCACACAGTCAGGACCTGTTTGTTCACTCACCAGTGATGAGCTGAAGAGATGTCATGGAGTGGAGATACACATTTACCAGGAAATGTTCACATTTCTCATGTTTACTGAAACATCTGCTCATTGTTCATTTGTTCTTTCAGAAACTCAACATCAACATCCACAACAACAACACAAATCCAGTCTTAAGGAGAGGTTTCAGTGTTTGTTTGAGGGGATTGCTAAAGCAGGAAACCCAACACTTCTGGATCAGATGTACACAGAGCATTACCTCACAGAGGGAGGGAGTGGAGAGGTCAATGATGAACATGAGGTCAGACAGATTGAAGCAGCATCCAGGAAACCAGCCAAACCAGAAACAACAATCAAATGTGACGACATCTTTAAACCCTTACCTGGAAGAGACAAACCAACCAGAACATTGATGACAAAGGGAGTGGCTGGCATTGGGAAAACAGTCTTAACACAAAAGTTTACTCTGGACTGGGCTGAAGAGAAAGTCAACCAGGATATAGAGTTCATATTTCCATTCACTTTCCGAGAGCTGAATCTGCTGAAAGGGAAAAAGTTCAGCTTGGTGGAACTTCTTCATCACTTTTTTCCTGACACCAAAGAAGCAGGAATCTGTAGGTTTGACAAGTTCCAGGTTGTGTTAATCTTTGACGGTCTGGATGAGTGTCGACTTCCTCTAGACTTCCAGAACAACGAGATTGTGACTGATGTTACAGAGTCGACCTCAGTGGACGTGTTGCTGACAAACCTCATCAAGGGGAAACTGCTTCCTGCTGCTCGCCTCTGGATGACCACACGACCTGCAGCAGCCAATCAGATCCCTCCTGAGTGTATTGATGTGGTGACAGAGGTGAGAGGCTTCACTGACCCACAGAAAGAGGAGTACTTCAGGAAGAGATTCAGAGATGAGCAGCAGGCCACGAGAATCATCTCCCACATCAAGACGTCACGAAGCCTCCTCATCATGTGCCACATCCCACTCTTCTGCTGGATCACTGCTAATGTTTTGGAATATGTGTTGAAAACCAGTGAGATAGGAGAACTGCCCAATACCCTGACTGAGATGTACATCCACTTGCTGGTGGTTCAGTCCAAACTGAACATTAAGTATCATGAGAGAGCTGAGACAGATCCACACATGATTCTCTCTCTGGGAAAACTGGCTTTTGAGCAACTGGAGAAAGGCAACCTGATCTTCTATGAAGCTGACCTGAAAGAGTGTGGTATTGATATCAGAGCGGCTTCTGTGTACTCAGGAGTGTTCACACAGATCTTTAAAGAGGAGTGTGGGCTGTACCAGGAGAAGCTCTTCTGCTTTGTCCATCTGAGCATTCAGGAGTTTCTGGCTGCTCTTCATGTCATCATCTCATTCATCGACTCTGGTGTCAATCTGCTGTCAGAACCACAATCAACCTCCACAGACAAATCTGTCAATCTGCTGTCAGAAAACCAGTCATCCTCCACAGACAAATCTGTCAATCTGATGTCAGAAAACCAGTCAGAACATCAGTCAACCAGTCAGAAAAAAATAGAACAGCCAGGAGCCATGTTAGACGAGCACACGTTAGAAAATAAACCAGAAACCATCTTCTACCAGAGTGCTGTGGACAAGGCTTCACAGAGTCCAAATGGACACCTTGACTTGTTCCTCCGCTTCCTCCTGGGTCTTTCACTGGAGACCAATCAGACTCTCCTACGAGGTCTGCTGCCCCAGATAGGAAGGAGCTCACAGACCAATCAGGATACAGTCCAGTACATCAAGGAAAATATCAGGGAGAATCCGTCTTCAGAGAGAATCATCAATCTGTTCCACTGTCTGAATGAGCTGAATGACCGCTCTCTTGTGAAGCAGATCCAAGACCACATGAGTTTTGGAAGTCTCTCCACAGAGAAATTCTCCCTTACCGAGTGGTCGGCTCTGGCCTTCATCTTACTGTCTTCAGAAGAAGACCTGGATGTGTTTGACCTGAAGAAATACTCTGCTTCAGAGGAGGTTCTTCTGAGGCTGCTGCCAGTGGTCAAAGCCTACAATAAAGCTCTGTAAGTGCATACAAACTGGATATAGTCAATATATGTTGTGAGGAGGGAAACAAACATTTTCAATGTTGTTTTTTCATCACACTTCAGGCTGAGTGGCTGTCAGCTGTCAGAGAGAAGCTGTGAAGCTCTGGCCTCAGTTCTCAGCTCCCAGTCCTCTAGTCTGAGAGAGCTGGACCTGAGTGACAATGACCTGCAAGATTCATCAGTGAAGCTGCTATCTGTTGGACTGCAGAGTCCACACTGTAGACTGGAGACTCTCAGGTCAGGATCACTGTTACTATTCAACAGCCTGTTTAAATTCTGTTTTACATGCACATTAATATCAGAGAAAATACCTGAACTCTCATTTTCCTGCTGATGTGATGTGAAACCCAACATTCTTCTCTGAGAGAACATGTCATTATCTTCTCACCTCACTGCCTCTTGTTGAAATAGAAAAGTTCACCTGCAAAAACAGATATCTTCATTTGTACTTTTTTTTTTTTTTAATACACTAAATATTGCAGGCTTCACGCGTTCCTTTCTAGCTGAACTGGCAGCGCTCATTTCTACTGTGCCTCGCTGGTTCCCCTGTGCTCTCGTATGCAGGTGGGCCGTGTGGCACCCCTCACCTCATTATAGTAATCAGATATTTATGTATTTATGTGATATATATATATTTTTTTGTATATTTCTATTACGAATCAAGAGGTAATTAAAACATTTTCACTGAATCATCTTCACATAAATCAACTAAATAATCTTTTATGTGCACTCCAGGGAGTATAAAACAGGTGTTATTTCATTTTAAGAATGACATTTATATGTGTTTACAAATGAAGTCTTCTTGAGTCAAGAACTAAAATGAAAAAACGAACCCGATGCTTGGTTCAACTGTTAATATTGGGGACAATAACAGTTTCTGCTTTATCATAATTAATTTCTGAGCAGTGTACCAATGAGAAAATCCAACATGTAACAATTTTATACTGAAAGATGGGATCTCTTTCTCAGAAAACCTGTATAAAATCATCATCGTAAACAATCAAACTAATAGTGCTGGGTGATATGGATGAAAATGTTATCACGATTCAAATTTCCATATATGGTGATAGAGTTTTATCACAATATACATTATGCTAGCCTAAAATCACTCTTTTTTTATTATTATGATTTCAATAATACAAACAATACAATCCACCAACCAACATACAATAAACACACCATTGAGCAACAGAGCACAATTAACACAGGACACCATTAAAAATGACAGGACAGACAAAATATATACATAGTTAAGTTAAGTTAAGTTAAGTTATCCTTATGGTGAAATTCATCCTCTGTATTTGACCCATCCTCTACTAGGAACCTTCCTAGAACTAGGAGCAGTGGGCAGCTGCAGTGCAGTGCCCGGGGACCAACTCCAGTTCTTTTGCCAGTGCCTTGGTCAGGGGCACTGACAGGAGTATTAACCCTAACATACATGTCTTTTGGTGGTGGGAGGAAACCGGAGCACCTGGAGAAAACGCACACGAACACGGGGAGAACATGCGAACTCCACACAGAAAGGACCTGCGACGGACCGGGGTTCGAACCCGGGACCTTCTTGCTGTGAGGCAACAGCGCTAACCACTGAGCCACCGTGCCGTCATATACACTGTTATGCCCGGCCTAGGGGACACCCAGCATAACACAAAAAAAGTGACTCCCCTCTTTCCCCTCTCCCAAGGATGACCATGCCACGAAAGGTTTGCAGTCCACAGGTTGTGTAATAAAGAAGTATAGCGACAGAGAGCATCAGGGTCAGCCCACCCAACATAACAAACATAATCTATTTTGAAATCTAAGCTTGCCTCTAAACAAAACCCCCCAAATAAACAACATCCATCTTACCTGCTTAACTAATAACAAAACACAGGAGGAAAGGTAACTAAAGAGAAATCAGGGCTTCTCACCCGTACATGCCGCTATACAGACTGCATACAGTTATAGCAAACAATTAGCAAGACAATGATCAATGTTAACAGCTAGGCCAACAGAAACAGAATAGGCTAGCACGTGGCGTGACACAGCCTGGTTGGGAGGAGGAAGAGAAGAGAGTGAAGAGGCCTCGGCCCAGGATCCTTTGAAGGCCAGCCCCATCAGCCTCCCAGCCAATCACCAGCCGCATGTAGCAAAAGAACACAGGGGAATGGAGTGACAGCTCCACCGGGGGTAGGGAGGAAAAACACATGTCAGAACTCAATATAAATATAGTTTCTCCCCCAGTGTGGACCATCACGGCTATGATGACCCACACTTAGCTCTCTCTGTGTGTGTGTGTGTGTGTGTGTGTGTGTGTGTGTGTGTGTGTGTGTGTGTGTGTGTGTGTGTGTGTGTGTGTGTGTGTGTGTGTGGGGAAAAGCACTCCTGTTTAACTTAAATAAAATGTATAATTCAGTGAAGGGAGTGATGTAATGTTGAAGCATAGGTGTAATGCCCACTGGGGGGAGAGACATGTCCCCCACTTCTCAAAATCCAGATTCTGCTCCCCCCCCCCCTTCCCCCCACAATATAAACTGATGAGAGAAGAGAACAGGACAGTATAGAACAGTGATTCTCAACCCTTTTCATATCAAGGACCCCTAATCTGCTCCACAATAGGACCACAGACCCCATAAAGCCATATAAACATGAACTGTGGACTATGCCCGTTGAATCAGGTGCAGGTATTTCCCAGAGTTACTCTTCCAGACAAGAGGCAGCGTTGTTTCCACACATGAGATCAATCCTCTGGTGTAGGAGAGGAGGGGGGGGGGGGGTGTAGAGACTAGAGAGAGAGGGGGGGAGGTGTAGAGACTATAGAGGAGGAGGGGGGGTGTAGAGACTATAGAGGAGGAGGGGGGGGTGTAGAGACTATAGAGGAGGAGGGGGGGGTGTAGAGACTAGAGAGGGGGAGGGGGGGGTGTAGAGACTATAGAGGAGGAGGGGGGGGTGTAGAGACTAGAGAGGAGGAGGGGGGGTGTAGAGACTATAAAGGAGGAGGGGGGGGTGTAGAGACTATAGAGGAGGAGGGGGGGGGTGTAGAGACTAGAGAGGAGGAGGGGGCGGGTGTAGAGACTAGAGAGGAGGAGGGGGGGTTGTAGAGACTAGAGAGGAGGAGGGGGGGGTGTAGAGACTAGAGAGGAGGAGGGGGGGGTGTAGAGACTAGAGAGGAGGAGGGGGAGGGGTGTAGAGACTAGAGAGGAGGAGGGGGGGGTGTAGAGACTAGAGAGGAGGAGGGGGGGGTGTAGAGACTAGAGAGGAGGAGGGGGGGTGTAGAGACTAGAGAGGAGGAGGGGGGGTGTAGAGACTAGAGAGAGAGGGGGGGTGTAGAGACTAGAGAGGAGGAGGGGGGTGGTGTAGAGACTAGAGAGGAGGGGGCGTGTGTAGAGACTAGAGAGGAGGAGGGGGGGTGTAGAGACTAGAGAGGAGGAGGGGGGGGGGGGTGTAGAGACTAGAGAGGGGGGGGGTGTAGAGACTAGAGAGGAGGGGGGGGTGTAGAGACTAGAGAGGAGGGGGGGTGTAGAGACTAGAGAGGAGGAGGGGGGGTGTAGAGACTAGAGAGGAGGAGGGGGTGAAGAGACTAGAGAGAGAGGGGGGGGTGTAGAGACTAGAGAGGAGGAGTGGGGGAGGTGTAGAGACTAGAGAGGAAGAGGGGGGGTGTAGAGACTAGAGAGGAGGGGGGGAGGTGTAGAGACTAGAGAGGAGGAGGGGGGTGTGTAGAGACTAGAGAGGAGGAGGGGGGTGTGTAGAGACTAGAGAGGATGAGGGGGGGTCTAGAGAATAGAGAGGGGGAGAGGGGGGTGTAGAGACTAGAGAGGAGTAGGGGGGGGTGTAGAGACTAGAGAGGGGGAGAGGGGGGTGTAGAGACTAGAGAGGAGGGGGGGGTGTGTAGAGACTAGAGAGGAGAGGGGGGGTGTAGAGACTAGAGAGGAGGGGGGTGTGTGTAGAGAGGAGGGGGGTGTAGAGACTAGAGAGGAGGGGGGGTGTAGAGACTAGAGAGGAGGGGGGTGTGTGTAGAGACTAAAGAGGAGGGGGGGTGTAGAGACTAGAGAGGAGGAGGGGGGGGTGTAGAGACTAGAGAGGAGGGGGGTGTGTGTAGAGACTAGAGAGGAGAGGGGGGGGTGTAGAGACTAGAGAGGAGGGGGGGGTGTAGAGACTAGAGAGGATGAGGGGGGGTATAGAGACTAGAGAGGAGGAGGGGGGGGTGTAGAGACTAGAGAGAGAGGGGGGGTGTAGAGACTAGAGAGGAGGGGGGTGTAGAGACTAGAGAGGAGGAGGGGGGAGGTGTAGAGACTAGAGAGGAGGAGGGGGGGGTAGAGACTAGAGAGGAGGAGGGGGGGTGTAGAGACTAGAGAGAGAGGGGGGGTGTAGAGACTAGAGAGGAAGGGGGGGGTGTAGAGACTAGAGAGGAGGAGGGGGAGAGGGGGGGTGTAGAGACTAGAGAGGAGGGGGGTGTGTAGAGACTAGAGAGGAGGGGGGGGTGTAGAGACTAGAGAGGAGGAGGGGGTGTAGAGACTAGAGAGGAGGACAGGGGTGTAGAGACTAGAGAGGAGGAGGGGGGGGGTGTAGAGACTAGAGAGGAGGAAGGGGGTGTAGAGACTTGGAGGATGGGGGGAGGTGTAGAGACTAGAGAGGGGGGGGTGTAGAGACTAGAGAGGAGGGGGGGGGTGTAGAGACTAGAGATGATGGGGGGGTGTAGAGACTAGAGAGGAGGGGGGGGGGGTGTAGAGACTAGAGAGGGGGGGGTGTAGAGACTAGAGAGGAGGGGGGGAGGTGTAGAGACTAGAGAGGAGGGGGGGGGGTGTAGAGACTAGAGAGGAGGAGGGGGGGTGTAGAGACTAGAGAGAGGGGGGGTGTAGAGACTGAGACTAGAGAGGTGGGGGGGAAGGTGTAGAGACTAGAGAGGAGGAGGGGGGGAGGTGTAGAGACTAGAGAGGAGGGGGGGAGGTGTAGAGACTAGAGAGGAGGAGGGGGGGAGGTGTAGAGACTAGAGAGGAGGAGGGGGGAGGTGTAGAGACTAGAGAGGAGGGGGGGGGGTGTAGAGACTAGAGAGGAGGAGGGGGGGAGGTGTAGAGACTAGAGAGGAGGGGGGGGAGGTGTAGAGACTAGAGAGGAGGGGGGGGGGGGTTGGAGATGTTAGTGTGCTGCACACTAGTCTGCAGACTGCAGCCAGGAATAGTGTTTATGCTAAACAGACTTTTAATGACATTAATCAATGTAGACTACATCAAGAGATAGATTTCAGAAAGTAATTCTCTACTCCATGAAAAACCTTCTATGCATTATTCAGGTGATAGCATGGGGTGGCGATGTCCAAAAGCCATGTGGGTGATATACACATCGCCCAAAAGCCACCAGTCAAAATAGTAGTTGCACTAAAGTTAAACGGTGGAAAAGGTGATTTTTACAAGTGGCATTCAAGTCATATCTGACTAGTTTTCAATTTATTTCTCCAAAAACGTTATGTCTCGAATATATAGCCTAATGCAACACTCATCTTCTTGTTGCATTTTCACGTTTCAAACTGGCAGATGGAGGAAAAGAAACGATTCGACTTTCACTTGTTTACTCACCAACTTGGCTCTCTTCCAAATAATCCAGCCACGTAACTACGTCCATTCATGAAATTAAATAGCACAGGGACAGTAATGGTTTGTAAAAGTGCCATGTAACTATTAATCAACTATTTATTAACTATTTATAGGCTATAATAATCTTGTCTCGCTCGCTTTCCCTCTCACCCCCACCCGCTCACTCACTCACTCCACACTCTGGACATGAGGCTGGACGATGATTGTCTATCTCGGACCCAAATCTGGAAATATGTTTTCTTATTAGAATGATTTTGTTCCTTAACTATCTGTATTGTTGATCAAGAGAAAACGGTGAAACTGATCAAAATAGTCATTCTACAGTCTCTAAGGCTGCATTTACACTGCAGGTCTTGATGCTCAGATCCAACTTTTTGCCTGTATCAGATTTATTTAACCTTCTGCTTACACTACTTTTAAAAGTGACCCATATCTGATATGTGTTTACACTTGCTTCACTTGAAACAACCTGTGTGTACATGAGGAATAAACTCATGATTGAGTAGCACAGACCAGACGGTGCAGCACAAGTCCCTACAGGAATATTATAGAAATATAGAGATATTATAGAGATATTATAGGGGAACCACACAATATGCTTCCTAAACTCATTCTCAAGCACCACTGACTCATCAAGTCCAAATATTAAATCCTCGTGCTGATATTAAGCACATGAAAAGAGCTGCATGGTAAACAGTATCTTTCTCCTCCTCCTTTGATAGAAACGTTAATAATAAACTGAGCGGGAGCATAATCCTTGTGCGGACATTATTTTACCGTGTTTCTCAAGTAGTTGATTTGTCCACCTGCTTATTGAGACTCTGATGTGCAGGAATATTTCACACAAGCGGGTTCCTTGTGAAGCAGAAAGAAAAATAAATAGCTTATCAAATCAACAGGCTGCATCTGAGGATATTTCCTTTTTATGAACCTCCAAAATTTAAGAAACTGACACCTAGGATATATAATCACAGAATGACCAAGTGAAAGTAAGAGATGATGTAGCCTGTTATCTTTTGGAGACAATTGGAGTTTGAAAATAGAGCTGTTTGGATTTAATCATCTGTGCATTGAGAGATGCATTTCAGGAGGCATTTTGAACAAAATTGGACTTACGGACGAGTGTTTTGATTAAAGCCTTATTGTCGGAACGGGAGCGAAACACACTGCAGTCAACAGCTGAGTAGCCTACAGCCTCTGGAAGCTGAAGACACACACACATGTCAACAGCTGAGCCTACAGCCTCTGGAAGCTGAAGACACACACACATGTCAACAGCTGAGTAGCCTACAGCCTCTGGAAGCTGAAGACACACACACATGTCAACAGCTGAGTAGCCTACAGCCTCTGGAAGCTGAAGCACGCACACACATGTCAACAGCTGAGTAGCCTACAGCCTCTGGAAGCTGAAGACACACACACACACATGTCAACAGCTGAGTAGCCTACAGCCTCTGGAAGCTGAAGACACACACACATGTCAACAGCTGAGTAGCCTACAGCCTCTGGAAGCTGAAGCACGCACACACACATTTTCAATCAGGTGCGACTCGCAATGAGAGGAAATATCTGATATGTCCGCTACGATTCCAGTCACGTCGTATTGGGCCATGTCTGATTCATATCTGATTTATTTCCACATGTGACTGAGGCCTGAATGGGACCTGACAATATCCTGATCCATGTGCTTTTTTTGTCCCCATATGAAAAATACATTGCATTCAAATGAAAAAGAAAAAGAAAACATGGCTCCTGTTGAATTAATCGAGGACTGAAGCCTTGCACTTGTTGCAGGCTACATTTAAATTAAGCCCTACTTACCACTTTGGAATATGTTTTTATATATTCATTTTTGTGCTCTCAAGTGGGCTAGATATGTTGTTTGACCCCGCCGATCGATTGCAGCTGAACGTGAGTGGAGAAATATCACTAACCGGGGTAAAAAGGTTACATAAACGTCTCCAAAGCGCACGGTGCCGTGTGCGCAATGGAGCTGAGGCTGACGTTGGGTTGGACCTGGTCATACATGTCAGAATAGCCTACTACTATCTAAGCAATTTAATATGGGATCGCCTGCACACAGATTATTCATATCTAGGCTACTCCTGCATTTTGCAGCTGCAACTGTGTTGCTTTTGGCCTGTATGATGTGATTGAACTTTTGAACTTCATATTATTTCCAGCATAGTCCTTGTATGAAATATGGAGATATATTGTGCAAATACCACAAAATACCACAAAATAGGCTATTTTTTATAAATGAAATCTATGCCCGCACGTACCGTGTCGATTCAGTTCAGCAGCCTTTTTAAATTGTATTATCATTATTTTTTTTATTGATAGCCTATTAGCCTATAGGAATTATTCCATCAGTGCGACCAAACATCATGACCAGACTCATTCCTGCGGTACTCTATTAGAGAGATGGGATTGAAGGGAGAGATGGAGGAGAATAAAGAAATGTTCTTTATGTTAAACATTTGATTAATTGACTGCCTTTCATCTTAAAAGGTAAACGCTAAATATTAATACATGAAGGTAAGAAGATCTTGAAGGGTTATAAAAACGGGGATTACAAAAGGCATGTATTGAGTATGTGTGTAGTTCTTCAAAATATCTAGCCTCTTAATTTTGCTCTCAAAGTGCACCAATTAAATTGATTGATTGAAAAAAAGGAGGAAAGAAGAAAAAAAAACTTCCGGGGGAGCATGCCCCCGGACCCACGTGGAGGGTCCGAGCTTCCAATTTTATTGTGCCCCTCCCCCCCGACTTCTCCTTTATTTAGAAAAAAAGGACAAATTTAACAGATAATTATCAAGTTTTACCACCCAACACTACAAACTATCACTGAAGAAAATGATTTGCTGTGTGTGTGTGTGTGTGTGTGTGTGTGTGTGTGTGTGTGTGTGTGTGTGTGTGTGTGTGTGTGTGTGTGTGTGTGTGTGTGTGTGTAGGCTGTCAGGCTGTCTGCTCACAGAGGAAGGCTGTGCTTCTCTGGCCTCAGCTCTGAGCTCCAACCCCTCCCATCTGAGAGAGCTGGACCTGAGCTACAATCATCCAGGAGCCTCAGGAGAACTGCTCACTGCTGGACTGGAGGATCCACACTGGAGACTGGACTCCCTCAGGTATGGAGAGCCAACGTCTGCTAGAAGGCTGAGAGTCACACACATTTTCTCTGTCACATTGAGAAGATGAGGAATAATGTTTAATGTTTAATGGGGGACATGAGTGGAGCTCCTTCATATTGAAGGATATTAAATGTCCATCAAAGATAATCTGCTGGTCTGACTTTGTTTATTCCTCCAGGGTGGATCATGGTGGAGAGCAGAGGCTGAAACCAGGCCTGAGGAAATGTAAGTGTGTATTTAGTTTGATTCATGAAAACAAAGAAACACATTCAACTACTAAGATAGAAAATCCGTCTACACCACATCTTTGCGGTCGTTCTAGTTGTATTTAAAAAAGGAAGTTCGCCTGTAGTTTATGCACACCTGAGTCTAAGTTATTATGGCTTTTGTCATTGTGTTTTATCTGCAGACTACACACACGAAGGACCCCTAAACTGACAAAAATTAGACCACAGACCCCCATTTGATAGGATTTTGTCCCATGGTCCCCCTTAATAAGATCGATGCTTTTAGATGTTTTATTACAGAAAGTGTATAAAACCCATGACCAAAATAGTCCTTCTGTTACTTATGAATTGAATTATAGCTAAAATAAATTATTCCCCTTTTGGCTGGGGACCCCCTGAAAACCCCTCAAGGACCCCTAGGGGTCCCTGGACCCCTAGGGGTCCAGGGACCCCCATTTGAGAACCACTGGACTAAGCAGTCATATGCTTTCGGTTCTATCAAAGCCTTTATTTTTTGTATTGAGTGATACACTACTAAACACTCATATCATATTATATCAGAAGTGTTCTTTGTTTTGTGTTCACAATAGTGATGTCAGTTAGATTTGGTTACATCTGCCTTTCTTACTGTCATGTTACTGGCAAAGCTGTTGCATTGGGTCGAGTTCTATTGAATGGAATGGGCAGGCTTGGGAAGTCTGTCCCACTATAAACCATTATCTGTGTCGTTCCACTTTATTGAAAATGTTCCCACCTGATTAAAGAAAAGACATTATGTGATGTTGACTGATGTTTTTATGTATTACATAAAATATTACACGTTTTCTTTAATCATGTGGAAGCATTTTTCAATCAAGGTGAAAGGACACAGATATTGGCTGAGTTTCCCAACAAAGAAGCTTCTTCAGAGTTAAGAAGCTTCTTAAGGAGTTAAGAAGGCTCCAAAGAAGTGTTTCCCAAACGCCTTCTTAACAGAAGAGAAAAATAAAAAAAATAGAAGGCTCTTAAGAAGCATCTTAACTGGAGCTGTCCACCATCTCGATGTGAGAGGTCCTCTGCGGCCCACTTGATGGCACTCTGAGCCCACCAGTGGGCCACGACCCAGTGGTTGAGAAACACTGTTGTAGAATAACCTAATAGTGGTCATGTTAAACAAGAACTTCTTATATTAAACATTATTTATTTCAGACATGGACTGCAGTTCAAATTGCTTTATATACACAGCATACAACAAAATTGCGAGAAACACTACAGAATTTAAGCGACCTTGGGTTCTGTGAAAGGTGCTATACTGTAAATCCACAACATTACAAAAGGAATCTATTCTGATTAGAGGAATATAGCCTACGGTAAAACATTTAAAACACAAGTAACCATACATAGAGGGGAGATTTTCAAGTGTTCCCCAATTTTAAACACTAAAGGGTGCATGAAAGAAAGGAAAAAGGGAAAAACACAAGAGGAACAGTGGACACAAGTATCTCCTTTTGCCTGACGCGGCTGGATCTGCCAGTGTTTTGTCATTAAGAAGGTGTTAAGAATGCCCCAGACCCTTCTTACAAAACCTTCTTAACGAAAGATCATCTTAGCGCTAAGAAGCTTTTGGGAAACGCAGCCTTCTTAACGGAAGATAATTGGAAGATAATTTTAGGCTAAGAAGCAATCGGGAAACACGTTGGCTTCGTTGGCTTCGTTGGCTTCTTACGGGAGCCTTAAGAAGGGTCAAAGAAGCTTCTTAGCGCTAAGAAGCTTTTGGGAAACGCATGCCTTCGTAAAGAAGCAATTGGGAAACGCGTTTGCTTCTTAAGGGGGCCTTAAGAAGGGTTAAATTAGCTTCTTAGCGCAAAGAAGCTTTTGGGAAACCCAGCCATTATGGTTTATAGAGGAACTGACTTACCTGCAATTTAACGTTCGCCCCCGTTAGCCACTGTATGGAGCCACCGACCAACACAAAACCTGGACGTTTCATTTCGCGGTTTTTTATATGGCTTACTTACGCCAGCTCTGGGAGTATGAAGTTCTTTGAATGCGGGGATATTTGGTCACAAGAAGTGATTCGCTGCTTGCCGAATGGGGAGGCTACACGCCTGGAGCAACGTTCAGCAAAACAGTCCGTCAAATGTGTCCGACCAGTTCTCCGTAACGTTGGTTCTGCACCGTCGCGTCGGCCTAACATAACATCGGTGCGCAAACAATTGCGCGACTTCTCCCGCATTATAAATTACAAATCTGCAGGAATTGACAAAAAATATGCGAGATTCTCACAATCCCGCGCATTTTAAGCCCTGCAATAGAGTGACATCATTAGTGAGCAATGGCTTTCCAAGCAGGTTTAGGGTTACATCTCAAACTGTAGCTGGATGAAGTCTATGAAGTCATAGAGACTGATGATGTCATCAATATGTGACATCACTGATGACATCACTGTTCCCTAATGATGTCGACTGTGATGTCATAAGCCTCCTAGCGACATAGAGTACCGCAGGAATGAGTCCGGAAAACGTGGAAGCTAACACTTCCGGGTTCTTTTAAATTTGACGTGCCGTTAAAAGGGCGGCTAGCTAGCAAACGGATAAATGAGACTACACTGTCGACGGGGATATTATACGTCATCACGCCAAAGGGCGAACACGGAAATTATCTTTCCCTCGCCTGCCTAGCCATTCAGTCAGCTATTGCCCACTCGCTCCTTTAAACTAGATTTATTAGTAAAACACACGCGCTATATCAGTGCACAGCAGCGCACACACTGACACACACAAACTCCTGTCACCATACTGTCAAAACCTAACCTCGCGTCACTAGGCTCTCTCAGAGGAG
This sequence comes from Poromitra crassiceps, assembly GCF_964638095.1. Lineage (NCBI taxonomy): Eukaryota > Metazoa > Chordata > Actinopteri > Beryciformes > Melamphaidae > Poromitra > Poromitra crassiceps. Next base: position 65,545,979 of record NC_139626.1, on the reverse strand, counting down.
AGAGACCCCAACACAGTCCCGCTCAGCCGCCCCATTAGCCAATAGCATTTTAGAGAAACGTCATGTACCTCAGTCTAGACGGTCCAATCAGAAGCAGTTAAAGACGAGCAATACTAGTAAGTTAGTTTGTCACACCACGTGTCGACGTGTTTGACAGTGTTACCAAACTATAAAGTGACAGGTCAATATATACTTAACGTATGCCCACATTTAATCCGGGGCTACAATTAATTGCGTCGGGAGATAATTTAGAGGACAATGTCGTGCAGATTTTAATTTGCAGGTTTTTGTTGAATAGTTGCCAGTTGGTTTATAGTTATTTTTAATAAACGTATTTATTTTATTTGTGTGTGTCTGTGTGTCTAAGTGATTGCTAACTAATTGGGTGCATGTTCCCCGTCGCACACATCAACATATAAAATAATTTTTCATATTTATATATCTCAATGGTCCCACACACTGCTCTCGGTCAGCTCACAGTAACAACACTAACACTAAGGACCCTATCTTCCCAACGGCGGTAATTTTGCGTTAGCGCCCGTTTTGCGCTGGAATAGCGGCGCGCAAAGCCCTAATTGTGGGCGTGTCGGCCCGCTGCGCTTCACGTCATCTCGGCGCACATCTCCGTATAGGCGTGTTTATGTGTGGTCATGCCCATAGAACCACAGCGTCACGTCCGCAGCTTCCTCCTCACTGAGAGGGACTAGAGTGAGAGAGAGAAAGAGGGAGAGAAAAAAGATAGCCTAGATGAGGAGAGGGAGAGAGGCAGAGAGAGAGAGATGTGAGGCTGTCATGCATAGAAATCAAATAACGTGCTCATGAATCACCTGTGTATTATTGCCATTTCACACGCTGAAAAAGGGCTGCTGCCCAAATGTCTGTATGCACGTATGCTTATCCCTTTTCGGGCTCTCTTCTCGTGCATCTCCGCTGCGGCGCTATACTGCATGCGTAATTACGCAGCGTACTGATGAGTGATGCTGCTCTATTTGAATTTCTAAGTTGAATTTCGTTCCACCAGCACACATTTTATTAATCAGCTATTTTCTATTCCTTTCTATTAATATACAGTATATACATCGAATCCCACCAATTTAGTCCGTCATTTTCCCCTTGGCGCACATAAAGACACATGCTTCCATCACTGTCTGCTTGATGGCGAGAGGGACTTCAGCTATAGGCTACTCGTGACAAAACCAGACATGGAATTTTCAACAGTTAACTTTTGCAGTAGCTAGGCTAATAGGTTACTGGCTATTACGAGGTGAGGCAGTATGCCCTGTGTCTCTCTCTCTCTGCCCCCGACGGGGGAAGTGGAGATGGCTATTGCGGTGCTATTAAACGTATAATGGTTGGAAAAGATCAACATTTGCTTTTTATCTTCTCCTACCCTCTCCTACCTAAAGTAATCTAATGTTACACCACAGACCTGTATGGTCGGGAATTATGTAGCCTAATAAAACCAGACAAACGAATTCTCATTTTTAAATCAAGATGTGTTTTTTCTGCAATGTAGGCTATAGTTGAAAAATAAATGTGGCATTCTGAGGAGGGAAGAGTGTTGGAGAGAGAGAGAGACATCCATGCATGTATGTATCCAAGCAAGGATTTCCTGCACTGCACGGAGAATACTGTGTGCGCTCAGGTACGGCTGGCGTAGTGGGGTTGTTTGCGCTAAGAGCAGCTATTTGCTGGCGTTAGAACACATTGTGCTGGAATGCCTATTTTGGAACGGGCAACGACCAAACCTCTTTGCGCTCTGAACATACCGACGGTATCTTCCCACACCGCTAAATGACTCTTGCGTGAGACACATGATAGGCTAGAGGCCCATGGACACACCTGGGCCACGCCTACACCTGTGTCTGCGCTTAGATCTAAACTGGATGGTGGAGACAGACGATAGCTTAAGACGCAGGGAAGATAGCAATAAGAGGCGCGCAAACTGCAGCGCAAACGATAGCGCCATACGAAGATAGGGCCCTAAAGGTTGAATTTGGCTGTGGTGACGTGACGTGGAAGCCTATGCGACACTGTGTATAGTAGTTCTGAAATAGCTTAGCATGAGCTTTTTACTTCTAGGACTTGCATTTACGCTTCAAAACTCATGAAAGTGGTCCTCATGTGTGAAGATTATCTCGCTGAACACACGTTTGAATAAGCTTGCGTTAACCACAGACCTTATTTGAAGCATCGCGCCAAAAACCCATTCAAAAATACGTCATTCCTGCGGTACTCTATTGGAGCAGTGTTGTCATCAGTGATGTGACATATTGATGACATCATCAGTAGTGTCACAATACTGAGTGACATCAGCGAGCAATGGCTTCCCAAGCAGGGACATCTCAAACTGTAGGTGGATGTCACCACTGATGATGTCACAATGTATATGATGATGTCATATACCTTATGCTAATGAAGTCATAGAGACTGATGATGTCATCAATATGTGACATCACTGATGACATCACTGCTCCCTACTGAGTAGTCACCTGTCTCCTGTAGCTCAGGCGACTACTGATGATGTCATGGATATTGTGACATCATTGTGCTGTCATCTGTGAGTGATGTCATCAGTGATGCAAAGTTGACAAAAAAAGAGACTGATGTCATTAATATGCAGTGTTGGGGGTAACTCATTACAAAAGTAACATATTACATGTAATATATTACTTTTAGCAGTAACTCAGTAATATTATACCAGTTACTTTGTCAAGTAACTCAAGTTACAATTTTTTTTTAAATCAAAGCACATACATTATTTAAAAAAGATACAATCATTTCCTAATCAAACTGTGTGTTTTTATGCAAATAACCACTATAGATGTCAATAACAAAGGAAAAGGATAACATTTAGAATTTTGGATTGTTTACACTGACTTCAAGGCGGTTTACATTATTTTTCGGGATGGTTCCGGTGCGGCGATGTCATTCTGCTACTGCTGTTGTTTTGGTGAAAGTAATGCAAAAGTAGTGTAATAAGTAACAAGTTACTCTACACAGAGAGAAATATTGTAAAGTAACGTATTACTTTCAAATGAAAGTAACTATTAATATGTAGTATATTACATTTTGAAAGTAACTTGCCCAACACTGTTAATATGTGACATCACTGATGACATCACTGCTCCCTAATTTTGCCAAGCCTGTATGTCATAGACATTGTGACATCATTGTGATATGATGCTTAGGGGCTTATGCTGCCTTCCAGACTTGAAAACTGGGAGCAAAAAATCTACCCCCACTAGGCTGGGAATCAGTTGTCTGACGTCACACAACAATGACCGCAACCATGGAGTATGTAGTTCAAAGTATTAAGTGCCTAAATTAAATGTATAATAGAGTCTGTTACCTTATGTGTCATTGCTGCCCCTGATTTTCGTTTAAATATGCAAGGAGGGTGCTCTGCTCGTTGTAAAGCTGTCTTGCTATTTGCCAAACAAAAAAAAGTTTGTTGCGGTCCGCCATGTTTCTTGGTTGCGTTTTGCCTTTGTGCTCTGGAATGCTTTGAAGGTGGGGGGTGTGACCTTTCCACTGGGAAACACCCACGTCCCAGGTGTCTGGACGGCAGCATTAGGGGCACATCATCAACCAGAAACTACATTGTTCAACTGACATCACTGATGGCATTGTGACATCATCAGTGCCTATGACATCATTGTGTTGTCATCACTGAAATGTTATCATTGATTGCTTTTTGTTTACACTCAAGAAATCGTGACATGACTGATTGTTAGGAAGTTTGTGTGAAGTTTGCTGGATCTTAGGTAAGGGCTCACGGGCAGTGATCGATTAGAACCACAGAGATGTCTTTCAAGCTTTAATGAAGTATCACAGGCAGAAAGTAAGGCAGAAGCAACATACAGAGCTTAAAGATTGCAGAAAGGGAACAGGACCTAACTAAACATGACAGAACATCACCTGTATAACTCCCACATTCGAGGTATGACATCATTGGTGATGTCACAACGTCCTGGGAGGTATGACATCATTGATGACCTCACAAAGTCACGTCTGCCATCACACAGTCTGGAGACAGCCTAGACCGTCTGACATCGCTGATGACCTCACAGGGGAAACTCTAACATCACCGGTGACCTCACAAGGTGAACCGGTCACCGGTCACCGATGATGTCATCATTGCGTCGTGGGCTCCTTGGTTCGTGGGCGTCAATTGCCCCAAGAACAGGCCTGATGGTGGGCCATTACGGAGCATTTTCTACAGCCGCCCTCAGATTCCTGTGGGGAATCTGTATTCTTCCAGAAATGGCCCTCCAGTCCCACCAGGTGTAGGACGGTGGTTGAGTCGGTCCATAATACAGTCCGCTGGATGGGGAGTGTCAACTCCGTCTTGGGTACCTTGGCTACTTGCGCTCCTGTCAAGGCGGCGCACAGCTCTAGACGTGGGATAGACTGTTGTTTCTTTGGAGCAACTCTAGACCTTGCCATGATGAAGGCTATCTCCACCTTCTCGTCGGGACCCTCAGTCCTGAGATACGCCACTGAAGCATATGCTTGCTCAGATGCGTCGCAGAACACATGGACCTCCCGTCTGCCGATGGGGAAGTCCAGGTCAGGGCTAGTGTAGCATCGCGGTAGGGAGATATCTTGCCCCTTTCGGAACTGCTAACATAGCTTACGCTACTACGCAGTCCCTTATTAGTACACCGCCGATGTAGCCTAAACAGGTCGCTCCGTCTGCTAAATTTTTCAAACTACTCGATAAAGTTTCGCAAATGAAATTTCAAATGTACTTACGGACCGAAGAGGGTTGTGTGAACCTCCGCGCATGATGTAGAAACAATAGCGCCACTAATAAACATGTTTAATCCCTCACTGAAACCCGGGTCTAATTTCTTCAAAATGAATCAGCTACAAACACTCGTCTTCTTCTGCGCTGCTGTCATGGGTGGTGCGCATTTAGCAACCATAGCGCTCGCTATCACTTCCGGCCCCTGGCGGCCGGAAGTGGCACTTTTGTAGTTTTTTGCAACTCCAAAAGTTACAAAAAACTACAAAAGTGCCACTTCCGGCCGCCAGGGGCCTTGGCTCACCGAACCCCTCCGCACCCACCGCACCAAACTCAGAACATCAGAACGAAACTGGAAAAAATCTCTTGACCCCATCGATCTCTCAATATATCAACTCACCCTCTCCAATTTCACCTCTGCAGTCTCCTCAGCCAAAACCTCCTTCTTCACTTCCATTATCCAATCTTCTGCTTCCAATCCCCGCAAACTCTTTTCCACCTTCTCTACCCTACTAAATCCTCCTCCCCCACCCCTCCCTTCCTCCCTCTCTGCCGACGACTTCTCATCATTCTTCATTAAAAAAGTAGCTGACATCAGTTCTTCCTTCCCCCCTCCAGTCATTCATACCACTCCTTGTTCTGACCCAAACCCACTGCCTCCTACTTCCGTTATCTCTTCCTTCTCTCCTCTCTCACCGGTAGAAGTTCTTAAAATCATAACATCAAATCGTGCCACCTCCTGCCCCCTAGATCCCATCCCCTCCCCTCTCCTCCAGTCCATCTCCCCTGACATTTCTCTTTTTCTCACTTCCCTTATCAACTCCTCCCTGTCCTCTGGTGTCTTTCCCCCTGCCCTAAAATCAGCTATAATAAAACCACTCCTTAAGAAACCATCCCTCGATCCCACTGTCATTAATAATTACCGTCCCGTCTCCCTCCTGTCTTTTATTTCAAAAACTCTCGAAAGAACTGTATCTAGTCAACTCTCTTCCCACCTCACCCGAAATAATCTTTCCGACCCCCATCAATCTGGCTTCAAACCGGCTCATTCCACAGAAACCGCCCTCCTCTCTGTCACCGAAGCCCTTCACTCCGCCAAATCTTCATCACTTTCTTCAGTACTCATCCTTCTCGATCTCTCCGCAGCATTTGATACAGTCAACCATCAAATCCTCCTATCCACCCTCTCCGACCTGGGAATCACTGGCACTGCACTATCCTGGTTTTCCTCCTACCTGTCTGACCGCACATTCCAAGTCCTCTGGCGAGAAACTCTTTCACAGCCCTGCACTCTCACCACCGGTGTCCCCCAAGGTTCAGTCTTAGGTCCATTTCTCTTCCTTCTTTACATGCACTCCCTTGGCCATATAATTTCATCCCGCGGTTTCACCTATCACTCCTACGCCGATGACACCCAGCTTTACATTTCATTTCCCCCCTCTGACACACATATCAAATCACGCATCTCCTCCTGCCTCAAAGACATCTGTGAGTGGATGTCTGCTCACCATCTGAAACTCAACCTCTCTAAAACTGAACTCCTCCTCATCCCCAGTAAAGACTGCCCTCTGACCGATCTTTCCATCTCCATCAATAACACCACTGTAGCCCCTTCCTCATCTGCCAAGAACCTTGGAGTAATAATTGATAACCATCTTTCCTTCTCCAATTTCATTGCAGCAACGGCACGTTCCTGTAGGTTCTCCCTCTATAATATTCGTAAAATCCGCCCATTTTTAACATTACCCGCAACACAACTTCTCATCCAAGCACTTATCATATCTCGCCTTGATTACTGTAATGTCCTCCTCGCCGGTCTCCCTGCCTCCGCTACTCATCCCCTTCAACTAATCCAGAACGCTGCAGCCCGCCTGATCTTTAATCAACCAAAATTCTCCCATGTCACTCCCCTTTTCCGTGACCTTCATTGGCTACCCATTTCAGCACGCATCAAATTCAAGACATTAGTACTGACCTTCAAGGCAGTTCACTCTACAGCTCCTCCATATCTACAATCCATGATCAGATTTCAAACCCCCCACCGTTACCTCCGCCCCTCCACCAGTGCAGGCCGTCTCGCCCCTCCGCCGCTCCATGGACCATATGGCTGCACTTCAAGACTGTTTACACACCTCGCACCAAAATGGTGGAACGAACTCCCCCCCACAATCAGAACCACAGAAACACTTCCCTCTTTCCGAAAAAAACTAAAAACACATCTTTTTATATCCCATCTGACTCCCCCCTGACTGACTTTCCTCAGGCACCACTTTTTCTTTGTTTGTTTTTAAACAATGGATTATTGGACTTGACAATTTGTCTCACCTGACTATAGCATGAATCATTTAATTAATTTATTATTACTGTCTATTCATACTTTTATTGCTGTCTATTACTGCTGTTTATGCTGTCTGTTTGTTGCTGGTTTGTACTGTTTTTTCTATCAGTTTTTATTGCTGTACTGTACATAATTTCTGTACGTCGCTTTGGATAAAAGCGTCTGCTAAATGCCAATAAAGTAAAGTAAAGTAAAGATATCCTGCAGTTGCGGTAGCTCGTCCTCCCACTCTTTCCAGGCCTGCAGCAGTGTCTCGGGTAGGACTGGGTCATCCCAGTCCCGTTTCACTAAGGTTTGGTTCCGTAAAGGCTCTCTTGGTGCGATAGGTCTGCTCTGGGCAACTTGCCGGCGAGACGATGAGGGAGACGGCTGCCCTGTGAAGCATCTGGGGCTCCTGCCTCACCGTCCGCAAAGGCGTGTCCTCTGGCCGGCCTGTAAGGGCCAGCTGCTGTGCTGCTGAGTGTAGGAGCACGGTCCACTCTGAGCCGTCGTCCATTATGGCGTATGTGTCCGGCCTCTGGTCCCCATGTTGGGTCACCACTTTGCGGACCTTAACACTTTGAGTGCCACGGCCCTTGGGCAAAAGGTGCTGTACTGTGCCACATAGGCCGCAATGCATTTTAATATAGCCATATCATTTTTTGTGTTCCTCTTATATGGACAACCAATAGCCTCAATGAAACTTTGAACCCTTCTGTTTCATAAAAAAAAAAAACTGTGTTTATAAACCGTTCCATTTTGGAAATACACCCCTCTGAAAAAGAGTGTTTTCGACCGAAAAGAGCATGCTGAAATTAGTTTCTGAGATAATCACATCTTTATGTTAGAAAGGCGACAGAATGAATTCTGCTTTGAGTTGAACAAACATCGAGCCTGCTGCCGCCTGGGTGTGTGTGTACTGTCAATGGTTGTATGCTGTTAGTGCCCTGCGTGCCCCACCCCCCTCCTCCTCCTCCTCCGTGGTGGGAGGAGTCGAGTGTCTCTGCTCTGCTGCGGTTTGCTCTGTTTGATCTGCACTGAAAAGTCCGCTGCCTGCACCCCCCGCTTTTTTACAGCGTGTCCTCGGCTCCCAGCTGAGAATAATGTAACTTTTCATAAAGACGCTGGTGTCGCCGTGTCGGCAACTAAATCATATGGATGGACTATCGCAGCGGACACGGATGGGGCTCAATTGTGGCAGCAGATGACTGCTGTTCACAGGCACAGCTAACGACGTTATGCTTCAAGCATATCAATGGCGATTTCCGTTTCCTCATGACTTCTTCTCTCTTTTCTCCTGGCCTTTGTCTAATCGGGAGGGCACTGTCGCCACCTAAGGGTTCTGTAAAATAGGTTAGACACATTCAATAGCTCCCATATTGTAAGAGGCGATGTAAGAGGCTTAGATCGACATTCCCCCGTCAAAATATGAATTTGGAGTTATTGACGCCATTTGGCGTCGCTGGCAGCCTACGGTAAATTTCTCTTGACGCCATATGGCGTCGCTGGCACTCAATGTGGAGGGCATGATGGTTTCCCCATGGCGGTTTCCCAATGTCTCCCCCACCTGTGCCTCTTGCCTCCCAAGACCAGAGGCAGGCGTGCGTACCGGCTTCAGGGTCAGCACCCCGGAGGGCGCCACCCACTTCACCGGTGCCCGCACCCCGGCTCAACGCTCCACCGGTGCCCGCACCCCGGCTCAACAGTTCACCTGTGCCGCGCACCTCCCAAGAGCAGGGCCCGGTCAGCACGGAAGCTCCAGAATGAACGACCCAAACTATGGAACCCCCTGTTCCAGTGCCAATGCCACCAACACCCGCACCCAGGACACGTCCGCCGACAAAGGTCGCCGACCCTGAGCATGCAGTAGAGTGTTGTTATATAAGTTGTAGTATACAGTATACAGTTGTTATATAAGTTGTAGTATACAGTATACAGTAGTTATATAAGTTGTAGTATACAGTATACAGTTGTTATATAAGTTGTAGTATACAGTATACAGTAGTTATATAAGTTGTAGTATACAGTATACAGTAGTTATATAAGTTGTAGTATACAGTATACAGTAGTTATATAAGTTGTAGTATACAGTAGTTATATAAGTTGTAGTATACAGTATACAGTAGTTATATAAGTTGTAGTATACAGTATACAGTAGTTATATAAGTTGTAGTATACAGTATACAGTAGTTATATAAGTTGTAGTATACAGTATACAGTTGTTATATAAGTTGTAGTATACAGTTGTTATATAAGTTGTAGTATACAGTAGTTATATAAGTTGTAGTATACAGTTGTTATATAAGTTGTAGTATTCAGTATACAGTAGTTATATAAGTTGTAGTATACAGTTGTTATATAAGTTATAGTATTCAGTATACAGTAGTTATATAAGTTGTAGTATACAGTATACAGTTGTTATATAAGTTGTAGTATACAGTATACAGTAGTTATATAAGTTGTAGTATACAGTATACAGTTGTTATATAAGTTGTAGTATACAGTATACAGTTGTTATATAAGTTGTAGTATACAGTATACAGTAGTTATATAAGTTGTAGTATACAGTATACAGTAGTTATATAAGTTGTAGTATACAGTATACAGTAGTTATATAAGTTGTAGTATACAGTATACAGTAGTTATATAAGTTGTAGTATACAGTATACAGTAGTTATATAAGTTGTAGTATACAGTTGTTACATAAGTTGTAGTATACAGTATACAGTAGTTATATAAGTTGTAGTATACAGTATACAGTTGTTATATAAGTTGTAGTATACAGTATACAGTAGTTATATAAGTTGTAGTATACAGTATACAGTTGTTATATAAGTTGTAGTATACAGTAGTTATATAAGTTGTAGTATACAGTAGTTATATAAGTTGTAGTATACAGTATACAGTAGTTATATAAGTTGTAGTATACAGTAGTTATATAAGTTGTAGTATACAGTATACAGTAGTTATATAAGTTGTAGTATACAGTAGTTATATAAGTTGTAGTATACAGTATACAGTAGTTATATAAGTTGTAGTATACAGTATACAGTAGTTATATAAGTTGTAGTATACAGTATACAGTAGTTATATAAGTTGTAGTATACAGTATACAGTTGTTATATAAGTTGTAGTATACAGTTGTTATATAAGTTGTAGTATACAGTAGTTATATAAGTTGTAGTATACAGTTGTTACATAAGTTGTAGTATTCAGTATACAGTAGTTATATAAGTTGTAGTATACAGTTGTTATATAAGTTATAGTATTCAGTATACAGTAGTTATCAATCAATCAATCAAAACTTTATTGCAGACTCCACCGTCCAAATAGACATACAGTCACATAGTAAATAGACATAAAAACACACACCACAACAACAACAAAAAAAACATTATAAGAGGCGATATATCACATATTAAAAAAGTGCTTATGCAAATTCAATAAAAGGCATCTAAAAATAAGAACAGTAAATGCCATTAAAGTGCCATTTAAAAGTGCTTTATACACATTCTATAAAAGGCACGAATACCAGTGTGTCCACATATAGGATTGGTATCTCACAGAACTACACCTTGGGTTGGTCAACTGTATAATGAGATCATTCTGGGACACCTGCAGTCTACATATGAACTTATACATTAGTCTTCTCAGGGTGGCCTGGAAGGTGTTTATCCCTAAGTCACAAAAAAGCTTGCTGGCACTACTACCCCTGGGCTTCTTGAGCAGGATTCTGAGACATATATGCATTATATGCAACCTTGAGTTTGCGCAAGCTCTCTTTCTTATATCTCACCCAGAGAGGGGCCGTGTACATAGGGGTGCAGTAAGCTCTAAACAGGTTCACCTTCACTTCATCAGAACAGTAGTGAAATTTTCTCACTAACACATTGGCTTGGACATATAGCATTCTTCTCTGTCTAAGCATGTCAGCATCATCCTCCATCTTATCATTGATGATGTGGCCTAGATATTTTACATTGGTACACACAGACAGGGTTTTACCAGACAAATAGAAACCTGGGAAATTAAGATGTTGATCCGCCTTGGTCCTACATATCATTATTACACTCTTTTTGGCATTATACTTGATGTCAAACCTGACCCCATAGTCTGAGCATATGGTGAGAAGCTGTTGGAACCCTGCACTACTGGGAGATATAATGGCCAGATCATCAGCGTACATGAAATGGTTGATTTAGGTGTTACCCATTATGCACCCTGTTCTACAACCTATCAACTGCCTTGACAGGTCGTCCATGTACAGGCTGAATAGGCCTGGGGATAGAAGCCCACCCTGCCATACCCCATTGCCAACTCTGAAGGGAGAGGATGAGATACTCCCCCATTTGACCTGCATAGTCTGCCTGTCGTACCAATATGCCAGGATACCTATGATGCTACCTGGAACACCCCTATGCTTCAGCTTGGTGAAGAGCTTGTGATGATTGACTCTGTCAAACGCCTTAGAGGCATCAATAAAGCCTACCAACATTGTTGAGCCCTGCCCTCTGTACTTTTCTACTGCTTCTTTTAATGCATAAATACACAAATCAGTACTGTGCTTGCTCTTAAAACCGAATTGGTTGTCTGTGGTGCAGATAAGATCCCCAACTCTGTCTATTATTACACTTTCTAGCACTTTAGACAGTATGCTGGCTAGGGCGATGGGTCGATAGTTATCCATACTCCCTACATTCCCAGCCTTGTCTTTAATGATAGGTACTAAGACAACTGTCAGCATAGCATCTGGCAGGATGCCATGTGTTACCAACCCTGTAAGACAGATGGACAGCAACACAGCAACCCTAGGGCTGGCTAGCTTCAGGTGCTCTGCAGTAATGTTATCCTTGCCACATGCTTTGTTATCCGCTAGTTGCCTTATGGCTTGGGAAATCTCATAGGGGCTGATGTGTACCACTTCCTCCTCTATGTTGCCTGTACAGTAGGGCTCGCTTCTGACACAGTTGAACAGAGCAGCATAGTGCTGCCTCCATAGTTCAGTTATATTTTCTCCACCAGATACACCCTCAATGTTACATGGCAGTGCTGTTTTACCCCTATTTATATTTTTAACTTCTTTCCAGAAGCCAGTGACATTGCTGTCAAGCAGTTTTCCAGCCATAGAGTCAGCTCTCAAGGCTTGCTCATGCTTGCCAACAAAGCGCACTGCATATTTGTATCTAGCATTGGTTAGCTTTTTATGCTCTAGAACAGGCCCCTGTCTAGGTCTGCCAGCAATAACCCAGGCCTTATGGGCCGCCTTAGCTTCTGCATGGGGGCCAGCTACATATCTGTTCCACCCAGGCTTGGTGTTTTTAGCTTTACCAAGGTGAGTGAGTAGAGGTCTGCTGGCCTCTAATAAGGCATACACAATACAATTGTACATTTCACAGAGGTCATCACAGTGAGAGGTGTCATTACAGTTGACATTGGAGCAGAGAATGGCATTCATAGGTAAATGTATTTTGCTCAAGAGTGCATCTGATTTCCCACAATAAAATAATACATCCTCTGAGGAGAGTTTAGACCAGCCTATCTTAGCCTCACTTGCACTATTGTCCTCCCTCATTATCTCAGGGAGGCTGCCAGTGTCAAGTGTGATCTCAATGGGGAAATGATCAGTTGTAGTAGCCTCATACAGCACTTTCATAGGCCCAAGTGTTGCATGAGCATCTGCAGTACATATCAGATGATCAAGCCAGCTGGTTGTTCTGTGGGCTTCACTATAGGAGGTGAAGCTATCCGCAGGTAGAAGCACCTGACTAGATAGAACCAGATTATTGTCTTCACACATCCTGATCATATGCTTGGCAAAGGAGGAAGCTTTATCAGAAATATCAGCATTCATGTCTCCCATAGCATAAATGGTAGTGCAGCAATTATCAGCAATAAAAGAGTTAATAAATGCCAGCCTATTCACATATTCATCATCATTGTGTCTAGACTCATACGGTGTGTAGATATTCAGAATAATAAATTCTGTATTATTCATCCTGACCTGAACACCAATACACCAATCAGTTTCTAGTCGGACAACATTAATCACTGAGTCAAGCCTTTTATGCCACAGGATGGCCACACCCCCAGGGATTCTCCCCCTGATAATGCACTGAGAGAGATCTGTGGTTGACTCCCCAGCGCCGTGAAAGTCATCATGGACAGAGTTTAACTCCCCCAAATCCTGTTTAGAGAGGAATGTCTCCTGTAGACATAGAATGTCACAATTTTATCCACCACGACACGTCGGGCTCTGTCCCCTGCGCTGTTACCTACGCGCAAGCCGCGACAGTTATAAGAGACAACCCGCATCACAGTTAACACCGTTATCACCGTTATCCACACTTCCACCAGCAAGAGGAGAGGGTAGGGGTAGGTTCGCCCCCACAGCACCTGCCTTTCGTGGCTCATAGAATCGCCTATATATATAAGTTGTAGTATACAGTATACAGTTGTTATATAAGTAGTAGTATACAGTATACAGTAGTTATATAAGTTGTAGTATACAGTATACAGTAGTTATATAAGTTGTAGTATACAGTATACAGTAGTTATATAAGTTGTAGTATACAGTATACAGTTGTTATATAAGTAGTAGTATACAGTATACAGTAGTTATATAAGTTGTAGTATACAGTATACAGTAGTTATATAAGTTGTAGTATACAGTATACAGTTGTTATATAAGTTGTAGTATACAGTATACAGTAGTTATATAAGTTGTAGTATACAGTATACAGTAGTTATATAAGTTGTAGTATACAGTATACAGTTGTTATATAAGTTGTAGTATACAGTATACAGTAGTTATATACGTTGTAGTATACAGTTGTTATATAAGTAGTAGTATACAGTATACAGTAGTTATATAAGTAGTAGTATACAGTATACAGTAGTTATATAAGTTGTAGTATACAGTATACAGTAGTTATATAAGTTGTAGTATACAGTATACAGTTGTTATATAAGTTGTAGTGTACAGTATACAGTAGGGGTGTCACAATATATCGTCCCACGAAATTTCGCGATAGTAAAACGTCACGATATGTATCGTTGAGATGAAATCTCATATCGTGAAAAAAAAAAAAAAAAAAAAAAAAAAAAAAAAAAAATCTTCTCAAAAATAGACAAAGAAACGTCTTTGTTTGTTGAAGTTCAATGTGTGGAAAGTAGATCAGTTGAACAAGTCTCTGAAGAGACACATGAGAAGTTATACAGGAGAGAAACCATTCAATTGAGTTTCTGGCAAAACTGTTTACTTGACAGGAAAAACTGAAGATGCATAAAAAATAGACTAAGAAAAGTCTTGTTGTTTGAGTTTGAAGAAAAACTGAAGATGCATAATGAGAATTTATACTGCTGAGAAACCTTTTAGTTCAAAGTAAATCTAAGTGACGGTGTAACTCATTCTATTTCAAGATAAGCCTTATCTCCAATCTCATGTTTTTTCTAGTTGTTATTGTAATAACAATTTCCCACAACAGCATGTTTTGTATTTGTGCATTTCAAATAAAATACTACTTTTCCAGTCATATATTGTCATTATTCAAGTTTAAAAAAATATTGTTAAAATCGTATCGTATCGTATCGTTATCGTGAACCCAGTATCGTGATACGTATCGTATCGTGAACTGAGTGTATCGTGACACCCCTAGTATACAGTAGTTATATAAGTTGTAGTATACAGTATACAGTAGTTATATAAGTTGTAGTATACAGTATACAGTTGTTACATAAGTTGTAGTATACAGTATACAGTAGTTATATAAGTTGTAGTATACAGTATACAGTTGTTATATAAGTTGTAGTATACAGTATACAGTAGTTATATAAGTTGTAGTATACAGTATACAGTTGTTATATAAGTTGTAGTATACAGTATACAGTTGTTATATAAGTTGTAGTATACAGTATACAGTTGTTATATAAGTTGTAGTATACAGTTGTTATATAAGTTGTAGTATACAGTATACAGTAGTTATATAAGTTGTAGTATACAGTATACAGTAGTTATATAAGTTGTAGTATACAGTATACAGTAGTTATATAAGTTGTAGTATACAGTATACAGTAGTTATATAAGTTGTAGTATACAGTATACAGTAGTTATATAAGTTGTAGTATACAGTATACAGTAGTTATATAAGTTGTAGTATACAGTTGTTACATAAGTTGTAGTATACAGTATACAGTAGTTATATAAGTTGTAGTATACAGTATACAGTAGTTATATAAGTTGTAGTATACAGTATACAGTTGTTATATAAGTTGTAGTATACAGTATACAGTAGTTATATAAGTTGTAGTATACAGTATACAGTTGTAAGGACTATATAAGTGGTAGTATACAGTATACAGTTATATAAGTTGTAGTATACAGTATACAGTAGTTATATAAGTTGTAGTATACAGTATACAGTTGTAATATAAGTTGTAGTATACAGTATACAGTTGTTAGGACTATATAAGTGGTAGTATACAGTATACAGTAGTTATATAAGTTGTAGTATACAGTATACAGTAGTTATATAAGTTGTTATATACAGTATACAGTAGTTATATAAGTTGTAGTATACAGTATACAGTTGTTATATAAGTTGTAGTATACAGTATACAGTAGTTATATAAGTTGTAGTATACAGTATACAGTAGTTATATAAGTTGTTATATACAGTATACAGTAGTTATATAAGTTGTAGTATACAGTATACAGTAGTTATATAATTAAGCAATATAGCTTGAGAGCCAGTGTGTTGTGCCAAATATATCCCCCTGATCAGCTGTTATCCCACGAGGCCGCAGGCCGAGTGGGATAACTGCTGAGCAGGGGGATATATTCCACAACACACGCAGCTCGAGTGCTATATTGCTTTTATAAAACGGTTTCCAAGTATGATAATATAATAATAATAATAATACTATAAGTCCGACTCCGACTGGCATGTCATTCTGAGTCAGTTGAAACACTACTGTAAGGCGGGACCGCAAGAACATGCGGGTGATTTGATTGGATCGTTCTGGAGACTGAAGTTGACATTGGCCAATCCTGGCGCTTGCTGAGTAGCTGAGAGCTTTCTGGAAACCCCGACAGGCAGCTCCAGCGCAGCGCTGCATTCTCAGCGTTTGCTGAGAAGCTGAATGCTTTCTGCAAAGCCCGACACCAACTAACGTTACGGGGTTAAATGCGGGGTTAAATGCGGGGTTAACAGCCTTTCTTTTGCAAAGAAGACATTAGCCCGCATCTATTCTTGTACAAAACATCATTTTCTGCGAAGTATTAGTAAAGTTATAAGCGAAGATCGATTCACAAGGATCTGACAGCTGTCTCCGCAATTTTTTTTCCCTACGTTGTCATTAGTCGTGTTTCCATTACCGTCAGAAATGCGCAAAATCTAAATATCGCAATAGAAATTGGGTAATGGAGACACGTAAATTTCGAAAAAGCTCCCAAATATCGCAAAACGTTTTTGCGCTCTCATGAGGTGGTTTTTCAGACGTGTCGATATAGCAGTTTATCGCAAAAGTGTAATGGAAACACATTTTCCGCATTTGCACTTCATGTGACCCATCTTCTCCTTTGGAAAATGAAAGGAAATTAGGGAGAAAGGGTTTGATAAACCGTGGCAAAACCTTTGCAGCAAGTGGAAAACTTTGAAGCAACGCTACCTAGCAGAAAGACGTGTTGTGCAAAAGCGGAGCCGGAAAATAGATCATGTTTAATGGGAGAAATCGATCCATGCCTGTGTGCGCGCATTTGGCACAGCGGCGAGATGATCGGCGGGATGAAAAGCACACCGGTGCGGTGCTGTTGACTGAAGTGATTAATACATTACACACGTTTCAGGTACAATGTAATAATTATAATACACGATATTCTGACTATTGCACCATATCAGCCTTTCCCCCCCTCCTCCATCTCTAAAATGGGACAAGTTGTA
>NC_139626.1:65331474-65523974 GCF_964638095.1 Poromitra crassiceps | reverse complement strand
ACAGTCGGGCGCAGTTGGTGGGGAGCAACTGCGGCGCCTCGCTCCAAATCTGCGCCCGCCTCGCTCTCGCGAGAGTCACGTGACTCACGTAGTCGGGCAGGACTGAGCAAGTCGGACAACTTTCTAACCATCATGCAACGGGGCAAGCAAGGCGCTGGTCGAATCTGCGCAGAATTTGCTCATCTCAAACGAGCCTATTATCTGTGTCTGTCTCTGTTTAACCAACACAATGATCTGTCTCTGTATCCACATAGAAGACAGGAAGTGGGTGTGGTTTATACCAGAAGTCACATGACACAAGGCAAATGTATTTTCTAACCTAATATTCATTGTCAATTCAATGTTTGTGCCCTCAAAGAATAAATGGCTTGAATATTGACATATAATTAATGATGAAATATATTTCTAAATCCTCATGTTGTACTTTCTCTTTTTCTCTGCTGTCAATCATGTCTTGTTTTATGTGAATAATAACGAGCTATTTAGTAAATATCTGATTCCATCACCTGATCTGTGCTTCTCCTCATAACCACTTGTTACTGGAGAAAGTAATATTATTACTGTAATGTGTTACTATAGTAACTAGTTACTGTCCAACACTGCATGTGATGGTGTGTGTGTGTATCTGTCAGGCAGAAGACTCTCTTCACTGTTTCACATCTAACAGGCTTTATGAACGTGTTGGAAGTGTGTGTGTGTGTGTGTGTGTGTGTGTGTGTGTGTGTGTGTGTGTGTGTGTGTGTGTGTGTGTGTGTGTGTGTGTGCGTGTGCGTGTGTGTGCATATTGTGATAAGTTGAGGGGTGTATGCATGGGCGGGACTGTTACGCCTCATTACATTTTAGTTTTTTATTTTATTTAGTTCTATTTATTTGCACATATTAAAATCAGAAACAGTCAAAAGGAACAAACAAAGAAATTTGAAATGGAAAATGTGTAGGAACCCTGATTTATGTCATGAACAAATGTTTTGAGGAGACTCAGCTTTGATCCAGTCAGTGTAGTATTTGATATAGGTTCATGTATGTGACAGCAGCTGGCTCATCAGAACATCCCTCTATCTGAACATGATTCTGATCATCAACACAAACATCAAAGCTATAATTATGTGTGTATCGGACCTGAACCACAACATTTTCCAGACTTTTTCTTCTCCATATTAATACCTGGAAACGATCCAATTCAGGTTAACTTCTCCAGACCTGCGTAGGAACCCTGCATGGAGCAAATGTGCTGAATCATCAATATAATCAGTAACACAAGTGGTCTGTGATCACTTTCAGGCTTGATATGAACTCAGTTTCATGTCCTTCTGATGTCAAAATGTAGCATCACATCCATCTACGAGCGCACTTACAAATTCACATATGTTGATTGTCAATAAAAAACAGCCATTTGCATTTCATTTATGAATACCTAAAATAGTCTATTTGTGTTGTAACGATTTGACAATTCAGGCTAATTCAGTCTGATATCAGGCTAATTCAGTCTGATATCAGGCTAATTCAGTCTGATATCAGGCTAATTCAAACCCACATGAGCAGACCTCCATGTCCTGCTCAATGAGATGTGATGTTTACTGTACCTCCACCATGATGTTTAAGGGAGAGAGAGATAGAGAGAGAGAGAGACGTGTGTGTGTGTGTGTGTGTGTGTGTGTGTGTGTGTGTGTGTGTGTGTGTGTGTGCAGTGTGTGTGTGTGTGTGTGTGTGTGTGTGTGTGGATTAGGCCGGTGTTTGTTCTTGTAATATTCATTTCGGCCACAAGAGTGCATCACTACCCCATGTTGTAAAATAGGACTAGAAGTGTTTTCTTCCAGGTGAGTTTCTCTCCATGCACTCTAACCACAAGGTGCATAATGTGTGTTAACAAGTCATGTCACATTACTGTCATGTCTTTCTTTAGGCTGAAATGTATTTAGGCTAAATAAAGACATGACAGAGTTTCTACAAAGCAGGTTAGAAGTGGAGCAGCAGTGTTGTCATGGTGACACACTGAAGCAGGTTAGAAGTGGAGCAGCAGTGTTGTCATGGTGACACACTGAAGCAGGTTAGAAGTGGAGCAGCAGTGTTGTCATGGTGACACACTGAAGCAGGTTAGAGGTGAAGCAGCAGTGTTGTCATGGTGACACACTGAAGCAGGTTAGAAGTGGAGCAGCAGTGTTGTCATGGTGACACACTGAAGCAGGTTAGAAGTGGAGCAGCAGTGTTGTCATGGTGACACACTGAAGCAGGTTAGAAGTGGAGCAGCAGTGTTGTCATGGTGACACACTGAAGCAGGTTAGAAGTGGAGCAGCAGTGTTGTCATGGTGACACACTGAAGCAGGTTAGAAGTGGAGCAGCAGTGTTGTCATGGTGACACACTGAAGCAGGTTAGAAGTGGAGCAGCAGTGTTGTCATGGTGACACACTGAAGCAGGTTAGAAGTGGAGCAGCAGTGTTGTCATGGTGACACACTGAAGCAGGTTAGAAGTGGAGCAGCAGTGTTGTCATGGTGACACACTGAAGCAGGTTAGAAGTGGAGCAGCAGTGTTGTCATGGTGACACACTGAAGCAGGTTAGAAGTGGAGCAGCAGTGTTGTCATGGTGACACACTGAAGCAGGTTAGAAGTGGAGCAGCAGTGTTGTCATGGTGACACACTGAAGCAGGTTAGAAGTGAAGCAGCAGTGTTGTCATGGTGACACACTGAAGCAGGTTAGAAGTGGAGCAGCAGTGTTGTCATGGTGACACACTGAAGCAGGTTAGAAGTGGAGCAGCAGTGTTGTCATGGTGACACACTGAAACAGGTTAGAAGTGGAGCAGCAGTGTTGTCATGGTGACACACTGAAGCAGGTTAGAAGTGGAGCAGCAGTGTTGTCATGGTGACACACTGAAGCAGGTTAGAAGTGGACCAGCAGTGTTGTCATGGTGACACACTGAAGCAGGTTAGAAGTGGAGCAGCAGTGTTGTCATGGTGACACACTGAAGCAGGTTAGAAGTGAAGCAGCAGTGTTGTCATGGTGACACACTGAAGCAGGTTAGAAGTGGAGCAGCAGTGTTGTCATGGTGACACACTGAAGCAGGTTAGAAGTGGAGCAGCAGTGTTGTCATGGTGACACACTGAAGCAGGTTAGAAGTGGAGCAGCAGTGTTGTCATGGTGACACACTGAAGCAGGTTAGAAGTGGAGCAGCAGTGTTGTCATGGTGACACACTGAAGCAGGTTAGAAGTGGAGCAGCAGTGTTGTCATGGTGACACACTGAAGCAGGTTAGAAGTGGAGCAGCAGTGTTGTCATGGTGACACACTGAAGCAGGTTAGAAGTGGAGCAGCAGTGTTGTCATGGTGACACACTGAAGCAGGTTAGAAGTGGAGCAGCAGTGTTGTCATGGTGACACACTGAAGCAGGTTAGAAGTGGAGCAGCAGTGTTGTCATGGTGACACACTGAAGCAGGTTAGAAGTGGAGCAGCAGTGTTGTCATGGTGACACACTGAAGCAGGTTTAGAAGTGGAGCAGCAGTGTTGTCATGGTGACACACTGAAGCAGGTTAGAAGTGGAGCAGCAGTGTTGTCATGGTGACACACTGAAGCAGGTTAGAAGTGGAGCAGCAGTGTTGTCATGGTGACACACTGAAGCAGGTGAGAAGTGGAGCAGCAGTGTTGTCATGGTGACACACTGAAGCAGGTGAGAAGTGGAGCAGCAGTGTTGTCATGGTGACACACTGAAGCAGGTTAGAAGTGGAGCAGCAGTGTTGTCATGGTGACACACTGAAGCAGGTTAGAAGTGGAGCAGCAGTGTTGTCATGGTGACACACTGAAGCAGGTGAGAAGTGGAGCAGCAGTGTTGTCATGGTGACACACTGAAGCAGGTTAGAAGTGGAGCAGCAGTGTTGTCATGGTGACACACTGAAGCAGGTTAGAAGTGGAGCAGCAGTGTTGTCATGGTGACACACTGAAGCAGGTTAGAAGTGGAGCAGCAGTGTTGTCATGGTGACACACTGAAGCAGGTTAGAAGTGGAGCAGCAGTGTTGTCATGGTGACACACTGAAGCAGGTTAGAAGTGGAGCAGCAGTGTTGTCATGGTGACACACTGAAGCAGGTTAGAAGTGGAGCAGCAGTGTTGTCATGGTGACACACTGAAGCAGGTTAGAAGTGGAGCAGCAGTGTTGTCATGGTGACACACTGAAGCAGGTTAGAAGTGGAGCAGCAGTGTTGTCATGGTGACACACTGAAGCAGGTGAGAAGTGGAGCAGCAGTGTTGTCATGGTGACACACTGAAGCAGGTTAGAAGTGGAGCAGCAGTGTTGTCATGGTGACACACTGAAGCAGGTTAGAAGTGGAGCAGCAGTGTTGTCATGGTGACACACTGAAGCAGGTGAGAAGTGGAGCAGCAGTGTTGTCATGGTGACACACTGAAGCAGGTTAGAAGTGGAGCAGCAGTGTTGTCATGGTGACACACTGAAGCAGGTGAGAAGTGGAGCAGCAGTGTTGTCATGGTGACACATTGAAGCAGGTTAGAAGTGGAGCAGCAGTGTTGTCATGGTGACACATTGAAGCAGGTTAGAAGTGGAGCAGCAGTGTTGTCATGGTGACACACTGAAGCAGGTTAGAAGTGGAGCAGCAGTGTTGTCATGGTGACACACTGAAGCAGGTTAGAAGTGGAGCAGCAGTGTTGTCATGGTGATACACTGAAGCAGGTTAGAAGTGGAGCAGCAGTGTTGTCATGGTGACACATTGAAGCAGGTTAGAAGTGGAGCAGCAGTGTTGTCATGGTGACACACTGAAGCAGGTTAGAAGTGGAGCAGCAGTGTTGTCATGGTGACACACTGAAGCAGGTTAGAAGTGGAGCAGCAGTGTTGTCATGGTGACACATTGTCACTTTGGAAGTTGGAAGATGGTAGCTTTCATAATGACGGGGTCACATGCTTTTATGGGCTGGAATCATGGATGTTGGAATGCTTATGTTGTCCTCCGGAACGCTATCAAGCAACCAATGAAAACACACACACACACACACACACACACACGTGCACGTACACACACACACACACACACGCGCACGTACACACACACACACACACACACACACACGTGCACACACACACACACACACGCATGTACACACACACATGCGCGCACGTACACACACACACACACACACACACACACACACACACACGCGTACGTTTTCCAGCAAGGAAAAGTCATGGGATTCAGATAAACAGTAAAATAGGTGTATATATAAGGTGGATTAACAAGGTGACATTTGTCTTTAATTGAGACACCAAAGATAGTCCAGACTAATATATTACAAAAGGTTTTATTGAGGCTGTACAGATTGTTAATGATCTTTGGCTCATGACCCAACTGCTGTAACACACTACTTCCTGTTTGTTACAGACACATAACTCACATGAGAGCAGACATGTTTGTTACAGACACATAACTCACATGAGAGCAGACATGTTTGTTACAGACACATAACTCACATGAAAGCAGACATGTTTGTTACAGACATATAACTCACATGAGAGCAGACATGTTTGTTACAGACACATAACTCACATGAGAGCAGACATGTTTGTTACAGACACATAACTCACATGAAAGCAGACATGTTTGTTACAGACACATAACTCACATGAGAGCAGGCATCTTTGTTACAGACACATAACTCACATGAAAGCAGACATGTTTGTTACAGACACATAACTCACATGAGAGCAGACATGTTTGTTACAGACACATAACTCACATGAGAGCAGACATGTTTGTTACAGACACATAACTCACATGAAAGCAGACATGTTTGTTACAGACACATAACTCACATGAGAGCAGACATGTTTGTTACAGACACATAACTCACATGAGAGCAGACATGTTTGTTACAGACACATAACTCACATGAGAGCAGACATGTTTGTTACAGACACATAACTCACAAGCAGACATGTTTGTTACAGACACATAACTCACATGAGAGCAGACATGTTTGTTACAGACACATAACTCACATGAAAGCAGACATGTTTGTTACAGACACATAACTCACATGAAAGCAGACATGTTTGTTACAGACACATAACTCACATGAGAGCAGACATGTTTGTTACAGACACATAACTCACATGAGAGCAGACATGTTTGTTACAGACACATAACTCACATGAAAGCAGACATGTTTGTTACAGACACATAACTCACATGAGAGCAGACATGTTTGTTACAGACACATAACTCACATGAAAGCAGACATGTTTGTTACAGACACATAACTCACATGAAAGCAGACAGCAAAATCAATATTAAAATCATTGTCATTGCAGTACCTGTGGACACAGCTGTCACAGTTGGGGGAGCAAAGATTAGTTTTATTTTCGTTAAACTGATTTGCTTAGTTTAATTAAATTGAAAGATTAGGGAAACGTAGTTCTGGTTCAAAAGCCTCTGAGAGCAACCACCTTCACAGTCATCACCATGATCATCGTTAGCTTGAACGCAGGCCGTCGTCGGCAGCATTGAAAATGTGTCGTTCAGAGAATAACATCTGTATTTCAGGTCATTATTTACACGTTTGTATAAAAAATACATTGTAAATTTTAGCACAAATGAAACAAAATAAATTTGATAAGTCTAAAAATAAAAAACATATTCACCTCCCTTTCTTCTTATATCTCCGTCTTATAGTGGTCGGCTATTAACAATGATAGTGGTCCAACTGAAGAGTCCATTTCCAACATGTATATCATGTATATACATTTTTTGGAAACAAAAAAATCTAATTTTAAGTTCATTACTCTACACTAAAGAATCCAGTATGATAAAGCAGCTTTATCAACCAAACTCTTCATTTCCCACCGATCCTAAACAAAATAAAAAGCTTTTAATTTGAAAGGAAGAAACAAACATTTCAAGAAACAGGATTATCCAGGCAGGTGACGCTCCAGGTAAGAGCCTTCTCATCAAATTCAAATACTGTCTATAGCTCTGTGTGTGTGTGTGTGTGTGTGTGTGTGTGTGTGTGTGTGTGTGTGTGTGTGTGTGTGTGTGTGCGCGCGCGCACATGTGTGTGTGCGTGTGTGTAGCTGCGCGTCTTCTGCAAAATGAGACATTCTGGCTTCTTTTTATCCTCCCGCCTGTGTCCAGTATTTATTCGGGTTTTGCTTTATATTTAGCGCTAGGTGGCGCTATAGAGCAGCTGTAGGGTGAGACTGACAACAAACACATCCGGGGTGAAGGTTGACGCTTCTCTATTTAGCTTCCGGGTCACACAGAGGTCAGAAGAGAAACGTTAGAGAAGATAGCATGGCTGCTATGAGCTAAAGCAGTCAGCTGATGACTAGACACCTGATTGTTTGGAACGCACGTGGAGCTGTCGCCAGCCAACAGGCCACTGGCCGTCAGTGAGTTTTTCACTTATCTGCCTGACTGACTCTGTTTCTTGAAATATCGTCCAGATCTGAAATCAATAAGATACAAAAAATCTATAAGGAACAACTACAGGGTTTCATTGTCAAAACACTATACAGTATATCCATTTTATAAAAAACAAAACAAAACACATAAAACCTGAAGTTCATTGTTCAGTACTGTACCTTTAACATATTTATTTTTATATTATCCAGTCTGCAGTTTATTCATTTATTTTCCCAAGCAAACCCTCCCCAGGGTACCTGCTGTCCATCCAAAAGCAGCAGAATTACTTTAGTAATGTGGGATTTTGTGCTGTTAATGTTTTTGTCAGATTAGACGTCACTTGTTCATTTTGAAGCCAAACTCTTCAAGCTGAGGAAGAATCACATGCTGTACGAACAGATCAGAGACAGGTTTGTAAGAAGGGAGAGCTCACCCAAAATCAAAAATACATCTTTTTCCTCTTACCTCTAGTTCTATTAGTGCTATCTACATCTGGATCGTTTTGATGTTGGCGCTAGCAGCAGCAGCTAGCTATCAGCTAGTGGGTGTAGTTCGGCGTAAAGAAAACAGTTCCTACATGAAACTGCTCACAAGAAGGTCTGTGAAATATCTTGAGTAACCGGGTCATGATTTCTGGAAAGAGACATTGCTGTTGAGTTTTTCAAATGTATTTATTTATTTATTTTCGGTGCTTTGAGGACCACGCCGCGTGCCGTCCAGTTCCACTGTATTGGAGAGAAGACAGACATCTCTACAGCCAATATCTCCAAAACTCAGCAAACTCACAAAACCATCTAGAATGATGGATAAATGGCACTACAGGTGAGAGGAAACATTATGTATTTTTGATTTGGGGGTGAACTGTCCCTTTAATTAGTCTCTGACGCCCGACACGTTTCACATCACACAGCTTTCAGGGGCGGAGACTCCCGAGACGCCACACGTCAGTGACCACGCCCACTTTCACCACGGCCACTTTCACTTCAAGTATGTAAGAACAAGAGAAAACGCCAACATTGCAGTTGAGGAGTGTGTGTGTGTGTGTGTGTGTGTGTGTGTGTGTGTGTGTGTGTGTGTGTGTGTTGTCCTCAGCAGACTTGTCTCCTCATTGGTTGGGCTCCACACAGCGGCCGTCCGCGGCGTCCGGACAGCGGCAGGAGAAGCCTCCGAGGCGCGGTAGACAGAGGTGAGAGCAGCCGCCATTGTTGGAACAATAGTTAAAACCTGACAGAGAAGAAGAAAGTCACATTAATGTAGTTAAAACCTGACAGAGAAGAAGAGAGAGTCACATTAATGTAGTTAAAACCTGACAGAGAAGAAGAGAGAGTCACATTAATGTAGTTAAAACCTGACAGAGAAGAAGAGGGAGTCACATTAATGTAGTTAAAACCTGACAGAGAAGAAGAGAGAGTCACATTAATGTAGTTAAAACCTGACAGAGAAGAAGAGAGAGTCACATTAATGTAGTTAAAACCTGACAGAGAAGAAGAGAGAGTCATATTAATGTAGTTAAAACCTGACAGAGAAGAAGAGAGAGTCACATTAATGTAGTTAAAACCTGACAGAGAAGAAGAGAGAGTCACATTAATGTAGTTAAAACCTTTTTAAAACCTGACAGAGAAGAAGAGAGAGTCACATTAATGTAGTTAAAACCTTTTTAAAACCTGACAGAGAAGAAGAGAGAGTCACATTAATGTAGTTAAAACCTTTTTAAAACCTGACAGAGAAGAAGAGAGTCACAATAATGTAGTTAAAACCTGACAGAGAAGAAGAGAGAGTCACATTAATGTAGTTAAAACCTGACAGAGAAGAAGAGTCACATTAATGTAGTTAAAACCTGACAGAGAAGAAGAGTCACATTAATGTAGTTAAAACCTGACAGAGAAGTAGAGAGAGTCACATTAATGTAGTTAAAACCTGACAGAGAAGAGAGAGTCACATTAATGTAGTTAAAACCTGACAGAGAAGAATAGAGAGTCACATTAATGTAGTCAAAACCTGACAGAGAAGAAGAGAAAGTCACATTAATGTAGTTAAAACCTGACAGAGAAGAAGAGAGAGTCACATTAATGTAGTTAAAACCTGACAGAGAAGAAGAGAGAGTCACATTAATGTAGTTAAAACCTGACAGAGAAGAAGAGAGAGTCACATTAATGTAGTTTAAAACTGACAGAGAAGAAGAGAGAGTCACATTAACATAGCGTTAACCCCTCACAGCCTCACATGGAGTGGTGTCTAGGAGATTTTAATTGGTCAGACTTTGATTCATTTTAACGGTAAAAGTGGGGCAGTATTTTAGGGTGAGCTCACCCTTTAATCATGTGTGATTAAGTTAATTAGTGCACTAATACAGGAGTGCTAATTAGGAAATACAAATGAGGGAACAGTAATCCACAGCCTGGCTGTTTCTCATGGCTTCATGCTGACTCTAAATCCACAGCTGGCTCTCTGAGCTCAGCTTCACCCTCTGGTTCCCAGGACCATATCATCCACATGGTACGCTCTGGAATCAATTAGTACAGTCTGCCCGGGGAACGTGAACACATGTGCTCTCCACTGCATGCCTCTGCTCATTTCCTCTGTAGCTAGGAAGCAAATGCTCACTCAGGAAGACTGCTTCTTACACTCACGCACGCACGTGCGCACACACGCGCGCACACACACACGCACGCACGCACGCGCACACACACACACACACACACACACACACACACACACACACACACACACACACACACGGAAGAGGCATATATGCACATATATGTAGTAAACATATATGTAGTATATGTTCATATAAGTATTCGACATATATCCACATATATATCCATGTGCATATATGTGCATATGTATCACAATATATGAACATGTATGGAATTGGAACGTTTCATATATGGTCCATATATGTTTGTCCTATATAATTATATATGTGCATACATGTATAGATTGTATATGGACACATATGGCAATTAATTATATGTATATTTGTATGCATTGACACTATACGGACATATATGGTTAATACATATAAAACTATATATGAATAATAACTATACATACATATATGTTTTATTTTATATGAACATATATGACTATTACCTAGACTACTGCCCAACTGTATGGTCTAGCGCCTCTAAACCAAGACCTGGCCAAACTCCAGCTGGCCCAGAACAGGGCGGCACGCCTCACTCTCCGCTGCTCTATGAGGAGCAGTGTGGAGGGGATGCATGCCGCACTGTCATGGATCAAAGTGGAACAAAGAATAGCATGCAGCTTGGTAACCTTTCTGTTGAACATCTGGAACACTGGGAAACCACAGGGCTTACATTCACAACTGTACCCCACTAAGAGTAGACATGGCTATACTACAAGACAGGCAGTAGATGCTCAATTCACTCTACCTCTACCAAAAACCAATGCTCTGAAAAGAACGCTAATGTATAGAGCGGTTGCGTATTGGAACAATCTACCAAGTAATATAACGGTGGCAAGTAACAAATTTTTGTTTAAGAAAAAGTTAAAACATGCAGTGATGAATAATGTGATAACTTTGGGTTATTAATTATTGTACACATATGTTGTATTGTATTGTATTGTACTGCAATATGCTATGTTATATTATATAACACTACACTGTACTAATTCATGAACTTCTAAAAAAAAAAAAAAAAAAAAAAAAAATGTTTGATTTGTAATAGAGTGAGGTAATTCACTCTCTTTTTGTCTTTGTTGTTATAATTATCAGCAATGTTACTGTATTATGTTTTCGTTTTTATGTTATATGTTTGGACCCCAGGAAGAGTAGTCTCACCTTGGTGCAGACTAATGGGGATCCACAATAAACAATAAACAATAAACCTGTGTATAACTGTATGTATTTATCTGTATTCGACATATATCCACCTATATATCCAGGATATACGTGCATATATGTGCATATATATCACAATATATGAACATGTATGGAATTGGAACGTTTCATACAGTATATGGTCCATATATGTTTGTCCTATATAATTATATATGTGCATACATGTATAGATTGTATATGGACACATATGGCAATTAATTATATGTACATTTGTATGCATTGACACTATACGGGCATATATGGTTAATACATATAAAACTATATATGAATGATAACTATACATACATATATGTTTTATTTTATATGAACATATATGACTATTACTTGTGTATAACTGTATGTATTTATCTGTATTCGACATATATCCACCTATATATCCAGGATATATGTGCATATATATCACAATATATGAACATGTATGGAATTGGAACAAGATTGGAATCAAAACACATATCTCTTAATTAAAAGAAATATAATTTTCCAAATTATTTTTGATTGAACAACATCTCAGAAGTGAAACCCACCATAAAAAGTGGTTAGTTTTGTGCAAGACTTCCAGCACTGAAAACCATGAGTTTTGCACGCCCGCCGCCAAACGCATCCCCACCTCACGGGAGCATATTGTAATGATTTATACAGAAACGTAACTGTTTAAAAATTATATAATTGTTTGGGTAGACGTGACCTCCCTGTTTTTAAGTTAAAACAGCCCCAAAATATGGTGGTGATGCAATTAAAAACGGGGAAGCATAACTCGTCACAACAACGGGCGCAAACGCAGATTAGAGGCGTGGCAAATCATTTCAAAGCACGGCGCAAACAGGATTTGGGTGGTGTTAACCACCAATATTCACAGGTGTGGCCTGGCAATGCCTGGGCGTAACATCAATCAAACCATGATTCCCATCTCACACTCCCTGTACAGTTTGCGTGAGGCATGCTGTAATTTTCTCCATGCGTAATTTGGATAGGTGTAGGCCTATTGACTGTATATCCCTATCTCATAACGACACCATCACATACCTGTTAAAAACATCTGTGTTTTGATGCAATTCGGGTTATTTTGTTGATTGGGGTGGGACAATACAAACGTGTTTGCAGCGGGTAAACGGCGGAGACAAAAGAAAAGATTGGAGGATTTACAGTGGACTCAATTAAAACAGTCTCATAACAACTCGTGCCGAGGACAGAGAGAGATGGAGAGAGCTTGTGACAGATCGGCTGTGGTGCCAACAAGTAGGCTACAATGTACAAGTTTTCTCAATTTATTTACCATAACCCCTCCTTGCAATGTGATAAAAGTTTCTCAGTGAATTCTAGTTGATTGCCTCTCCGAATAATTTGCTGGTTACCCAATTTTAGCAGAATTTGATGTCCTGGGGTGGCACGTCCGTGCGTAATGACGTTTCTGGTTATTATGGTGCGATCAAGCGCAGCGAGTGTTTTAGCACCTATAGCGCAGCTAAGCTTTTCAAAGCTCTTAGCGTAATTGTGTGCTGCTGATGATAGGTTAATGCCATCTATCCCCACATTTTAGTGCTGAAACGCCTGCTTTGGCATGTGGCACGTCTATGCCCAGTACAATTATAACAGGCATGCGCTTGTGCCCGCCCACAATTTGCACGGCGTTAAACGAGCGCAAACGCTAAATTACCGCTTTTGCGAAGATAGGGCCCATTCTCTGCAAAGTCCTCTGAGACATGCTTGTGAACTAGGGCTATACTCGACTTAGATATTGCTGGCTAACGTTAGCTAACCAAGGTCGGTGAAAATGGAGAACAGGGGCTTGAATACCTTGCTGGCAGCGCGTGGGCGCCGCCGCGATGCCGTAAAGCCGGGAGCGTTTTTGCGGCAGGAACTCGTCCGCCTCTCTCTGCGTCTGGCGGTCCACAGCGATCACCGCCTCCCTGCAAAGCAAACACACACAGAGCAGACACACACTCAGCACAGAGAGACCAACCAAACACACACACAGAGCAGACACACACTCAGCCCAGAGAGACCAACCAAACACACACAGAGCAGACACACACTCAGCTCAGAGAGACCAACCAAACACACACAGACCACACAAACAAACTGCACAGCGGTGTCTGATCCACGGCTGTGAAAGTGCCAGCAGAGGTTGTTTTGAAAGTCCTTTGCGTCTAGAACAGGGGTGGGCAATTATTTTTCATGGGGGGCCACATGAGAAACCCAGATTGTTGCCGGGGGCCGAACAAATATTGTCATGCCATAACCCATGGATGGGTAACTTTGATGATAGAGAGGGCCACAAAAAATGTCCTCGCTACTAGGTTTAGCTGAGGGCCGAACGGCACCAGCGCAAAAAATTTGGTGTATTTGAAGCCAGGTTTAGAGGAATAACTCATTTTAAATTAACAGTTGTGATGTCATTATTCAGTCTTAACCACCAATATTTGATCCTTTTCTCACTCATTCCTATGTCACCACCTGCTCTCAGGGCTTGAAATTAACTTTTTTGACCACCTGCCAATATGGCTGCTAGATTTTAAAGTTACCAGCCAATTAGAATTTCCACTAGCTGAAATGTTTTTCTTGAAATAAATCAGAATATGAGTGGGTTAATTTAAGCATAAGTATCAGTAAGTGTCCCGGGATGATCAAAGCCTGTGTTGAGGGTCACACGAACAAAAATGCAGTCTTGAAGCTAAATAAATCCAAAACCAATGAGTTATTTAAGTTATTTAAATTTCTACTTCAATGTAGCCTTTTAGTCATAAAGATTATTGAAAGATATTCCATATTCCAGACTGAAATGCTATAACAGAAGTGGAGTATTGGCCAGAATATGACATGAACATTTGGACACTTATTCAGCGGGTATCTTGCATGTTGCGTTCAGGTGCAGTGTGTGTGTTTAAACCCCCCCCCCCCCCCCCCTTTTTTTTTGGGTGGCGCCCGCGGGCCGCATGCAGGCCGTATTTTGCCCATGTGTGGTCTAGAAGCTGAATCCGAATTAAGAAAACTCAATTTAAAACTACAGGTAAAAGTTAAATTCAATCATTTCTACAGGCAAATGTCAAGCCACTGCACTGAAGTCCAGGATCATTGATGCTGACACACTTGGAAAGCTTGAAATGAATAGAGCAAGAATTGGATGCTTTCTATGTGGAAGTTGTACAGATAGCATAGTAGCTACTGTAACAGTGCGAACACCAGATAGTAGCTACTGTAAAGGTGCTCTTATACTCGAGCAAAGCTCCGTGGGGGTGGGGCCCCGCGAGTCTCCGTGAGTCACCGTGTAGACCTCGCGCTGGGGGTGATGCCATTATACTCAGAAAGTGATCAGCATGTATTGTACAATGGTGAGAACAGCCCGTGAAAAGTCGCAATGAAACGCTATTATGTGCAGTACTGAGTGCGCTTTCACTCTCAAACGACCGCACATCAGCACATGAAGGACTCACCAAACTTGTTTTTACTGAAAGCCGTTTTTATTTCTCAGCCCTGATAGCCTACTACTCTGTGCTGTTTTTAATCTCTCTCAATAATGCTCTCAACACAACACATTTACTTGGTGAAATGACTAAAAACAAACAGTTGCAAATCTAAGTTCATAGCCTACCACATGGGTCAAGAAATGTGGCGAAAACACAGCTCAGTGTTCAGGGTTCAGTGGCTCGAAAGCGGACATGTTTGGAGAGAAGCCGTGCGCTGCTCGCGCTGTGAGGAAAAAAATGTCGCACCGCGCGAGTGTCCGACGGAGCTAGCGAATAACCACGCCCAACAAATTTACGTCATTTGACGCGCCCGCCCCTCGCTCCACCCACGCGCCCTTCACGGCAGGGTGAGCATAATTCCCCCTTAACAGTGCGAACACCAGATAGTAGCTACTGTAACAGTGTGAACACCAGATAGTAGCTACTGTAACAGTGTGAACATCAGAAACACTAGAGCTGCTGGAGAACGTGGAGATCCGGCAGTGGTGTCTGTGAAGTGGTATTAGAGACTAGGTGAGGTGAAGGCGGTCCGCTCGTACCTCCTCCAGTCGGTGTAGTAGAGGTTCCTCCCGTAGGAAACCAGACCAAAGGGGTACTGGATGCCCTCCACCACCAGCCGCCGCAGCTTCCGGCTTGGATCCATGCACTCCACTTTACGAGTCCCTGCAGACAGATCAATACAATTCAGTAGAGTGTTATACCCAGGGGGGTAGACTTTTTGAAATGAGGCAGAGAGGTTACTAACCTATTCTCAGTTCAACTGTATCAATCAATGAGGGGGTAAACAAGGTGGCTAAACTACTCACCTTGGATAGTTTACCCACCTGTATTAATCTCTGTATAAAGTTTTGCCCCCCCCCCCCCCCCATTTTTTTATTTTTTATTTTTTTAAAGAAACACAAAGAAAATAAAACAGACAGGCTCAGACACAAGAAAAGAAAATAAACTAAAACATATGTTCATAATGAACATTCAATATTACAGTGGTGCTACCAGCCACGTAAGGTGCTTATGTGTTTGTAAGCGATGTACTAAGGGGTCTATAGGAAACCAGCCGGACAAGTCACCCGTCGCCCCTAACCTCATCGAGGTGGGCTAAAAACGAGTCCCATATAGTTAGACATTTTCTAAGTGAGTTGGTTCTCAGGAACTCTCTCGATCCGTATAACAGAGATCATGTCCGTCAACCACAATTGGAAAAAGGGTGAAGAATTAGGATTAGTTTTTTTGGCAACAGTTGACCCCAGTGTCAGAGATTGTTGCACAGCTGTAGTGAAATTCAAGTTTAGGCATTTTTAAATGGTCAAATTTAAACAACATATCAGTAGAAAATATTGTCCAGGGCTTAAAATTCGGCGCGGGATTGCGGGAATCCGGCACATTTCCCCGAATTCCCGCATATTTTCAATTTATAAAGGGGGAGTAATCCCGCAATGGTTTGCGCAGATCTATGTTTGTGCAGAACGGTGCTTAGCAAGCGAAACGGCTGTCTGTCTGACCCACTGAGTCTCTGAGCACAGACTGTAGAAAGAGATGCAAGATAGCCAAGCGAATGTGATTGGATGAACGTTTGACACTAGGCCAATCAGAGGCAGAGAGGGGCGGGTCATGCCTTCGCCATGATGGGGGAAAAAATATCGCGTCCCTCAGTCCGCTCTCGACATCCACGCTCCTCTGCTGATCTCTCGGTGGATACAGACAGCTGCTTGCAAACATGATAGATCGCTGGCTAAAAAGGAAAATTACCTCTTCAGAAGGGGGACCCGCTCAGAAAAAAACAAGCAGGACAAGTCGAACAACAAGGCACTTCTAGTTGAAATGTCGAACACCGAGTAACGTCAGTGTCAGTGATGTTTAGTGTTACGTTATTGACGATGAAGAATCTGATATCGATAATGACGTTAAAACGTTAATCCTCCTTATGCCAAGTGCCAGTGATGTCAACGCTGTTGTCGCCACTCAAATTACATTTCTCATAAAGCAGCCGTGAAAATCTGGTGGAAGCATTTTCAATAAAAAGTGAAACGACACACAGATGGTTTATAGTCACTTCAATAGAACTCTCCCCAATGCAAAATTCGAACAGGTTTAGTTGCCAGTAATGACAGTAAGAAAGGCAGATGTAGTGAGCAAAGATGGATTATTTAATATTCCATAGCTCTGACCTAACCAAATCTAACTGACATCACTAATGTGAACACAAAACAAGGAACACTTCTGATATAATATGATATTAGTGTTTTAGTAGAGTGTATCACTCAATACAAAAAATAAAGGCTTTCATAGAACCAAAAGCATATGGCAGGGATACTCAACTGGCGGCCCGCGGGCGCCCCCTGTGTGGCCCGCGATGGGAATTGCATTTTTTTTTTTTTTTTTTACAGTGCACCTGAACACAACATGCAAGATACCCGCTGAATAAGTGTCCAAATGTTCATGTCATTCTGGCCAATACTCTGTTATAGCATTTCAGTGTGGAATATGGAATATCTTTCAATAATCTATGATTTAGCTGCTAAATTGTCAAATACCGCCGTCTGCTCGCTACGCTACCCAGGCACTTATGTATGTACTTAACCTAACTAGTCCTGTTGTTTAGTCCTGGGGGGCACGGTGGCAAAGTGGTAGAGCTGTCCCCTCACAGTCAGAAGGTCCTGAGTTCGATTCTCGCCTGGGACACTGTGGGCGCTGTGGTTGTGTTCCCTCCCATATCTTCAGTGCCTACTGCCCAGGTGGGGTATCTCGTCGAAAGGGCCTTTCTCTCTGTGTGGAGTTTGCATGTTCTCCCCGTGCTCCCCCAGGGGGTTCCTCCGTATATAACCCCCCCACTAAAAACATGCAGAAGATCAGATCGTCATCGTCATCCGACCAGTGACGACAACATCCGAAGTTGGTCCCTGGGCGCTGTACGAGAAAGCGACCACTGCTCCTGGCCTGCCCCTCGGAGGAAAGGACATGCCTGGATGGGTTAAATGCAGAGGACACTTTTCACCGGCCACCGTCAGCATGAGTCCGCATGCATGTGTTGTGGTGTTCGTGTGACAATAAAAGACGGGCTTGTCCCGTTACGGTTTTTTTTTATTTTTACGAGAGTTAACTAACTATCCGGTGTGCACAACATTGTCAGACTAAACTCCGGCTGACACCCCAAAAACCTACAATCCGCGACAGAAAAATGTATATTGATTGTTTATTAACTGGCCCCTGGCCTTCTATCATTTCACGAAAGTGGCCCCCGGGCAAACCAAGTTGAGTATCCCTGGCCTATGGCTTAGTCTGCAGAAAAAACATGACAAAAGCCATAGTAATTTAGACTCAGGTGTGCATAAACTACTTCCTTTTTTAAATACAACTAGAACGACCGCAACGCAGACTTATGCCTCCGCCATTAGTTCATTCTGGAGTCCAAATCGCCATTTGAGGCAAATTGGAAGTAATTCCGTCAAGGCGCTCCTGTGATGTTGCGTTACAGAGCTTGGAAATTGGGTGTGTGAGAGGTCACAGTGACCTTGAACTTTGACCACCCAAATGTAATCAGTTCATCCTTGAGTCCAAGTCGATGTTTGAGACAAGTTTGATTCAATTCCGTCAAGGCGTTCCTGAGATATGGCGTTAACAAGCTAGAAAATGCGTTCGAGAGCTCACCTTGACCTTTGACCTTTGACCACCAAAATATAATCAGATCATCCTTGAGTCTAAGGCGATGTTTGGGGCAAATTTGATGAAATTCCGTCAAGGCATTCGTGAGATATCGCGTTAACAAGCTGGACAATGGCGTTTGAGAGGTCACAGTGACCTTGACCTTTGACCACCAAAATCTAATCAGTTCATCCTTGAGTCCAAGTCGATGTTTGAGACAAGTTTCATTAAATTCTGTCAAGGAATTCCTGAGATATCGCGTTAACAAGCTTGAAAATGGTGTTCGAGAGGTCACAGTGACCTTGACCTTTGACCTTTGACCACCAAAATCTAATCAGTTCATCCTTGAGTCCAAGTCGATGTTTGAGACAAGTTTGATTAAATTCCGTCAAGGCATTCCTGAGATATCGCGTTAACAAGCTTGAAAATGGTGTTCGAGAGGTCACAGTGACCTTGACCTTTGACCTTTGACCACAAAAATCTAATCAGATCATCCTTGAGTGTAAGTCGATGTTTGAGGCAAATTTGATGAAATTCCGTCAGGGCGTTCCTCAGATATCGCGTTAACAAACATCGTACGGACGGACGTACGGACGTACGTACGTATGGACGGACAACCCGGATCCATAATGCCTTCGGCCTGGCTATCGCTGGCGGAGGCATAAAAATGTGAAATTACAGTATTATCTCTTATTGGACAGGAGAAGCAGGTATTTGTCGGTTAGATCGCCTGAAAAAAATCCCCCTTAAAGTCTATAGAATCCCCCCAAAAATCTATAAATCCCGCCTATCTGAAGAACAGGGGGGAATTACAAAGTGCTAGTTTGCAAAGTGAATTTTAAGCCCTGTTGTCTATTGGTGAAGAATTTTAAGTATGGGCCAGTCGAACCAGCTTACTACCAACTCTTCCAATCTGAGCGTGTAACTCTGGTTTGTTCTGGTCCAAATCCATCTTGTTTAGTCCTGGGCAGCGCCGGGTCTCGTCTCACCTGCGTCGGCCCAGCACAGCAGCTGGGTGTCAGGGTCGTAGGTCAGAGCATCTCACCTGCGTCGGCCCAGCACAGCAGCTGGGTGTCGGGGTCGTAGGTCAGAGCGTTGGGCAGCGCCAGATCATCCTTCACCAGCACCATCCGCTCTGTGCCGTCCATGTTGGACATCTCAATCTTAGGGCCGTCCCTGTTCCAGTCCGTCCAGTACAACCGCCTGCAGGACACACACATGGTTAGGACGACTAGAACTACCAAAGCTAATAATGATAGTAGTCTTGCTGCTACTAGTACTGCTATTACCACTTCTACTACTCAGTTTCTGGGGGCCGGTGGGGCCCCCTATGATCTCCTCAGTCGCAATGACTCTATGCGCGACTCCACACACGGTCACACATGATTTCCAGCCAATTGGGCTCGATTGGATTGCGTCAAAATATCGATTGTGTAAAAATATCAAAGTTTGTTTACTGTGTACTGTATGTAGCCTATGTAGCATAATTGGTAAGCTACTGTGGAGGGTAGGATTCGCTTGTTTTGTACAGGTTTCCTCCTCAAATATTTTGGGCTAGCTAGGACAGCTTTTGACCTGGAAACCATCAGCTGTATCTGGCAACACTGACTGCCATGTTGTTGAAAGCTAGATGGTGACGTCACACACATTTGTAGCTCTTGTCTATGCAGCCAGGCTGCAGCGCTGCTTGTTGTTTACTCACCGGTAAAAATGGAGCACGGACATACTAACGTTAGTAAAAGCACAAATGGAGGACCCAGCGAAAGACGGACCCGAGGAGGATCATTTTGTTTTGCACCTGGATGCATGCACATGAAGTTGATCTGAAAATAGATGAGTAAACTCTCTGCCACATTTCAAAAATGTTTATCCTCCCCTGTTTATAATTGTCTTGACCATCAAAATTGCACTTGTGAAATAAATGAATATGCTACAACACAGCACAGCGAATCCCAGACTAGCTGTTGTAAACAGTAGTTTGATGGATACAGTGGTTGAGCATATAGTTTTGTGTGGCAAAGATATTGTATATAGTTTTCTATTATTAGCCTAGGATTACTATGTAGCTAGCGCCATGGATGCTACAGCTAAAGCTGGGGATTGGCAAGGCCCTCATGGGTATACATGGGTGACGATACTATGCTAGGTTTCGACCTGGCCTTGTTTTTTATAAAAAATGCTGGATTTTGCAGCTGCTGTTCTCAAAAAGTTGCAAAATAATTTGCAAAAGTTTATTGGATTTTTGTTTGCAGTAAAATTGCAGAAGCTGGTAAAAATGGTAAGTTGAGGGATTTTCCCCCCTTTCTTTCTTCTAACTACCTAATGGCAACTTTTCTCAAAAATGGCAATGAAATTTGCTTAGTTTTATGTTTTGTTTTTGTTGTTGTTTTTTGCTGTAAAATCTGCGGTAACTGGCAAAAATTGCACGTTGAGGAATCTGTTTTGCCGTTTTTGCTGAGAAATCACAGGAATTTAGAAAAATTGCAAGCTCCCACAAATACTGCGGAGGTTGGTTGAATTTGCATTCATTACTGAGATCATAAAATCACAATTTCCTGGAGGGAATGCCTACTAATGTGGTTCCTCCTGTGGCCTCTTACCCGAAGGCGGGGTTGGTGACGATGGCTCGGGGGTTGACCAGCTCGGTGTCAAACAGGACGCGGCGCTGGCTGCCGTCCAGCTTGGAGACCTCCACCGTGTCGCGCATGGAGTCGGTCCAGAAGAGGAGGCGCGACATGTGGTCGATGGCCACGCCCTCTGGGCTTTCCAGCTCTGAGGACACACACACACACACACACACACACACACACACACACACACACACACACACACACACACACACACACACACACACACACACACAGGTCAGACGGGTTACAATCTGAGCCTTCATAACCTCCTGGGGTTACAATCTGAGCCTTCATAACCTCCTGGCCAACTCGTGTTTTCGCATGCGTTTGTTCATCTGT
Source organism: Poromitra crassiceps (assembly GCF_964638095.1). Lineage (NCBI taxonomy): Eukaryota > Metazoa > Chordata > Actinopteri > Beryciformes > Melamphaidae > Poromitra > Poromitra crassiceps. The sequence goes on along the minus strand of NC_139626.1, from coordinate 65,502,642 downwards.
CTGTTTGTTTGCTTGTCTGTTTGTTTGTTTGTTTGTTTGTCTGTTTATCTGTCTTGACTGTCTGTTTGTTTGTCTGTTTGTTTGTTTGTCTGTTTATCTGTCTTGTCTGTCTGTTTGTTTGTTTGTTTGTATGTTTGTTTGTTTGTCTGTTTATCTGTCTTGACTGTCTGTTTGTTTGTCTGTTTTAGGGATGTCAATTTTCGGTTAATTTCACTTTCGATTAACCGACGCTAATAATCGATTAACCTATCGGTTAATTCATAATTTTTTAATATAAAAAAAAAAAAAAAAAAAAAAAGTTTTTTTTTTTTTTTTTTGTCTATTTACTCAATGAACTCATGCCCAAACAAGGCGTGTCTATTTAGATGCTGAAATGTTAATGCTTTTTGTGTTAGAATTTCTAACACAAAAAGCATTAACAAGCATTAACAAAAAGCATCAACATTTCAACACAAATTCTTTTTGTGTTAGAATTTCTAACACAAAAAGCATTAACATTTCAGCATCTAAATAGACACGCCTTGTTTGGGCATGAGCTCATTGAGTAAATAGACCAAATTTTTTTTTTTTTTTTTTTTTTTTATATTAACTGATAGACCGACAGCAATAACCGAACAACGACGTTAGCGACGGTTAATCGATTAACGGTTAACCGTTGACATCCCTACTCTGTTTATCTGTCTCGACTGTTTGTTTGTCTGTTTATCTGTCTCGACTGTCTGTTTGTTTGTCTGTTCATCTGTCTCGACTGTCTGTTTGTTTGTTTATCTGTCTCGACTGTCTGTTTGTTTGTCTGTTTGTTTGTTTGTCTGTTTATCTGTCTTGACTGTCTGTTTGTTTGTCTGTTTGTTTGTTTGTCTGTTTATCTGTCTTGTCTGTTTGTATGTTTGTTTGTTTGTCTGTTTATCTGTCTCGACCGTCTGTTTGTTTGTCTGTTTATCTGTCTCGACTGTCTGTTTGTTTGTCTGTTTATCTGTCTTGACTGTCTGTTTGTTTGTCTGTTTATCTGTCTTGACTGTCTGTTTGTCTGTTTGTTTGTTTGTCTGTTTATCTGTCGACTGTCTGTTTGTTTGTCTGTTTATCTGTCTTGACTGTCTGTTTGTTTGTCTGTTTGTTTGTTTGTCTGTTTATCTGTCTTGTCTGTTTGTTTGTTTGTTTGTTTGTATGTTTGTTTGTCTGTTTATCTGTCTTGACTGTCTGTTTGTTTGTCTGTTTGTTTGTTTGTCTGTTTATCTGTCTCGACTGTCTGTTTGTTTGTTTGTCTGTTTATCTGTCTTGACTGTCTGTTTATCTGTCTCGACCGTCTGTTTGTTTGTCTGTTTATCTGTCTCGACTGTCTGTTTGTTTGTCTGTTTATCTGTCTTGACTGTCTGTTTGTTTGTCTGTTTATCTGTCTTGTCTGTTTGTTTGTTTGTTTGTATGTTTGTTTGTCTGTTTATCTGTCTTGACTGTCTGTTTCTCAGCAGTGACTCTGGGAGTGTGTGTGTGTGTGTGTGTGTGTGTGTGTGTGTGTGTGTGTGTGTGTGTGTGTGTGTGTGTACCTGTAGTGATGACAGGTAGGGTGTCTCCTCCACGCAGCCTGGCCTTGCTGATGGCTGGCCCGGTGATGTCACTCCAGTAAACCATCTTCTCCACGCAGTCGTACGCCACCGCAATCACCACCCTGTCCTGAACACACACACAGAGACACACAGTGATCACCACCCTGTCCTGAACACACACAGTGATCACCACCCTGTCCTATACACACAGAGAGAGAGAGAGACACACACACACACACACACACACACACACACACACACACACACACACACACACACACACACAGACACACAGTTGACCAGATGGTGGTGCTATAACAGCCCTCTTTACATTTTGGTCCATAACTTTTGAACTCTAGTCTACAATCAATTATTTTCCCCCTGGATTCCTTGGCTCATTCTGCATTTGCTGATATATGCCCCTCCCATTTCCATCTGACTAGAATTTCCACCATTTTGCATTTTGTCCAAAAGCGTTTTTTTCGCTATTTCTCCTTCAAATTTGGTTGAATCTTCACCAAACCACGACACACAGCATGTTGTGGACTGTCCTGCACCAAACCACAACACACAGCATGTTGTGGACTGTCCTGCACCAAACCACGACACACAGCATGTTGTGGACTGTCCTGCACCAAACCACGACACACAGCATGTTGTGGACTGTCCTGCACCAAACCATGACACACATCATGTTGTGGACTGTCCTGCACCAAACCATGACACACATCATGTTGTGGACTGTCCTGCACCAAACCATGACACACAGCATGTTGTGGACTGTCCTGCACCAAACCATGACACACAGCATGTGTGGACTGTCCTGCACCAAACCATGACACACAGCATGTGTGGACTGTCCTGCACCAAACCACGACACACAGCATGTGGACTGTCCTGCACCAAACCATGACACACAGCATGTGTGGACTGTCCTGCACCAAACCATGACACACAGCATGTGTGGACTGTCCTGCACCAAACCATGACACACAGCATGTGTGGACTGTCCGGCACCAAACCATGACACACAGCATGTGTGGACTGTCCTGCACCAAACCACGACACACAGCATGTTGTGGACTGTCCTGCACCAAACCACAACACACAGCATGTTGTGGACTGTCCTGCACCAAACCATGACACACATCATGTGTGGACTGTCCTGCACCAAACCACGACACACTCAGCCACGAGGGGGGAGAGAGAGGGAGAGGGAGGGAGGGCAACAGCAGTCTGCGCGCTCGCTGGTGCTAAATACACGCAGTACGTTCATACCTCGCGCTGTGCTTTTCTCTCCTCGCTCGGTGCAGTCTTTGTGATTGCGCGAGTGTGAGTATGTATTTGCGCGTGTGAAACAATATAATACGCTCGTGCTTATGTTTGATGAGCTCTCGACATGGTGACATAAGAATATCTCCATACATTCCACCTTAACTATATTTAAGGTGGGTTGAATGATTCACATGGCATCAACTCGTGGCTTGAAGGAAGAAGGAAACATTCCACCTTAACTATATTTAAGGTGGGTTGAATGATTCACATGGCATCAACTCGTGGCTTGAAGGAAGAAGGAAACATTCCACCTTAACTAGCTGGCTTTTTCAGCATCCAAATATGTTTTTTTTCTCCCAGTACCTCACTATAACAAGTAAAAATGAAAAGGCAGCCAAAAATCCTTTCATTTTTCGGACCAGCTGCTAAAAAGGTACGTTTACAATCATAAAGAAACAATGTTAAAGGCGTGTTTCTTTTCAACACGGTTGCATCAAAAGTTAGCGTTAATCACCCCATTGCAATTTGCATCGCCAGAATCCGCCACAAAATGGTAGTTACTTACTAAAAATACCGGCCTTAATGGGTGCTCTCAATTTTAACGCCAGCAAATAGGTCTTAGCGCAAACAACCCCATTACGCCAGGTGTATGCCTGAGCGCAGACAGTATTCTCCGGCGCAGTGCAGGAAATCCTCGCTTGGATAGGCCCATTACGCACGGCTCGCGTGCGGACACACAATTCGCTCCTCAGAATGCCACGTTGATTTTCAACTAACCTACACTGCAGAAAAAAACACACCTTGATTTAACACGTTCACTGCCGTGGACGAGTTAACTCGTCAAAAAAACAACAACGGTTGACTGCCGTGGACGAGTTAACTCGTCAAAAAAAAAAAACGGTGGGACGTGGATCTAACCCTTTTACATCTCCTATAAGAATATGGGAGCCACCGAACGTGTACAACCCATTCCACCGACCCACTAAGTGGCGACAGTGCTCTCTAGACTAGAGGAAGCCAAGCAAAAACAGCAGCAGAGAAAGCACACATTCTATTAGTACTTTTGAGATATTTTGTGTTCACAAAGTCCAAGCAGAAAATAATCCTCGGGTCTTGAAAGATGAGCCAGAATCCTCAAAAAAAAAACTTGGCAGAAGCTACCTACAGTAAAAAAAAAACTGTTCGCAGTGAATGTGTTAACAATGAGAATTCGTTTGTCATGGTTTTGTGCGAAAAAGTGATTTGAGTATTGAATTGGATTACCAGGGGAACGAGGGTCTGGCGGGGCGGGAGTCTGTGTGTAGCGCGGGGAGGGGTGCTTTGTATTCGGCTAGTGTGCTGTGTCCGGGTCGGTGGGTAGAGGCACTACCGAGGCAGCGCTGTGCGTGGTCCCGCGGATCGAAATCAGTTTCTGGCAGCAAATCAGTTTCTGACACAAAACCGGCTAGTAGGCTATACAGTAACCATTGATAGTATACAGTAACCTCTCTCCCTGCACCATTGCACCATGCAACAATAGCTTAACCCGAGTTGACAATTCTGGTATAGGCTATTGAAATAAAATCTCACACATCCCTACCCTATTAAAGAAACGAATATTTTTAAATGTGTATGTGTCGCCAGTAATCTATGATATGTACTGTAATGACTTACCTGTAGTGCCTATGGGTTGGACTCTAATATTATGTAGAGATTGGGGATATGGACCTACCTGGGTTTACATGGGTTGGGCTTTGGATGGACTGTGGGAGGGTGTCTAAAGATTGTTCTCAGGTGAGACGCATCAGCCGATTGCGGTGGGCGAGCCTACGGTGTGCTGACCCTTCCAAGGGGCTATGCTGATTGGCTGGCTGCGGCGCCGAGCCGGTTCTTAACCTGGCGTTCTGTAGATGTCAGGGGCGGCCTGGACGAGTGATCACTAGTCTCTTAGAACAGACGAGTTGGCTTCCGCAATTTTCAAATGCTCTCGCCATACCGTCTGTACGTTAGACCCCCAGAACATGCACAAGGAAGTAGTGAAAAAAACCTTCAGACCGGAAAGAAGTTCGACGGAATCTGACCAATCACGACACGCGTGTCCACGAAAAATATGTTCCCCCCGGAAACTTAAACCGATGCAGGTTGCTAATGCTAGCAGTGCTTTAGAATTACCATGGAAGCTACGCCGACGAAACCGGTGAAAGAAGACCCTGATAGACGTAAACGATGTATCCGCGGCTTGGAGGAACCTCGTGCAAGACGTGCACTTATTCCAGAGTTAAACGAAAGTGATGAGGTAAGTTGCTAACGTTACTGAGCTTATCGTTCGTCTTACTAATCAGCGTTAGCTAACGATAGCTACAGCAGTATACAGCTAGTTAGCTAATGTTAAATTCTGATTGGACGAATGAGCGGAAGTCCCGCCTTTCAACTTCCTCTTCCGTTTGGTGCATGATTCTCCCCCACGAAGTACAGACTGTATATAGCTGCATCCGCCGGATGTAGATAAGACAGTCTGTTTTAAGAGACTAAGTGATCACGGACACAGAGGGACAGCAGACCTCTACGGCAGATCGGCGAGACGAGGTGAGGGTCCGATTGCACCTGGCCAGCGGGGAGAAGCCATCAGGAACTTCCAATACAACGCTCGATATTTTCCTGATGAAGGAAAGTTGGATGGCCATCATCTTCTGCAGCCTGTGAGTGTGATTGCCCTGCGAAAGAGCACTGTTTGTTCATTCCTGCTTTATTGTGTGTCCTGCCAATTCCGGATCCGGTCGTCTGCGGTGATCGTTGGAGCCCCGAAAGAACCTTCAATACATCGCTCGCTATTTCCTGTAATAAGGAAAGTAGACTGGCCATCTGCGGCAGCTTGTGATTGAGCGCCCTGTGAAGGGAGAGTGCTATTTGTTGATTTCCTGCTTTTACTGTGTGTCCCGCCAGTTCCGGATCCGGATCGCCTGGGTGTGTGGGGCCAGCGTCTCCTGTGGCCGCATCGATTGCTTGCTTGTATCCGCCGTCAAAGACTGCCCCGCCGGGCTGGACTCTTTAAACAGACTGTGCTTATGGGAAGGGGTGAGACGGACAATTGTTTTTATTCTCTCGGCCGGAAGGCTCCGACCGAGAGCGGACATTGAAGCCTAAATTGATATAGCCAAACTGCCATTGATCACTGGTAACTCTTGTTTATAGCAGCCAGCCAGTAACATCCACTCTGTTTTAATAGTTGCAGCTTTCCCCCTGTTATCCCTATAGTGGCCACTAGAGTCCCCAAGTGTTCCACTGTGTGTTGGGCGTTTATTCCCCTTTAGAGTGATCTTTTATAGAAGTGCCATGCGCACCGTTATGTGCCATTTACATTGTGAGTTTTCATAGAAGTGCCGTGTGTAGTCCTACAGGGACCTTTTGCAGAGTGATTTGCCTTACCCACTAGTTTGCACTCTTGACCCAATGGGTGAGAGGGGGGCTATAGCGCCCGTTTATATAGAACCGAAGTGCTCCGGTTGGGATTAGGCTATCTAGCATTGGACCATTCGATTGTTTGGGGAATGGCTGTAGGCTATAGGTGGTCAATTTTATTCAATTGTATTTTTGTATTAAATTATTTGTAATAAAATGTATCTTATTGTTGAAACCTGACTTCCGCCTGTTGTGTGTGTGTGTGTGTGTGTGTGTGTGTGTGTGTGTGTGCCTTTGGGGGATCAAAGAACAAGTTGTTGAAGTGTCATTGCCCAAGGTGGGCTCTGTTCGCGACATATGTTATAGCCTATATGAGCGAAACGACTAATTAAAAGGCTACTAATTACAAAAGCATCAATTTTCGTTATGAATCCGAACTGGTTCATCCTTCAATTCTCTCTTTTCTCTCTCTCTCTCTCTCTCTCTCTCTCTCTCTCTCTCTCTCTCTCTCTCTCTCGCTCTCTCGCTCTCTCTCTCTCTCTCTCTCTCTCTCTCTCACTCACTTTGTCACTGTGCTTGCACTAAGCAAGAAAGAAGCTGCTGGCTGTCACAGACGTGCTGTGGCTTTTAACACCTTAAGTGCCATAGCCGAAATAATTCGTCTTACATAATCCAACGCTTAAGTGCCAGAGCCGAGTTTACTCGTCTTACATCTTTTTCAGTGGTTTCCACTAGCTGGCGCCCTTGGGCAATATGTGAATGTGGATCCGACCTCTCCCGCTGCCCCGGAAGTACTCTAACAAAGATTTCTATATAGGGAAGGCGGGCTCTTTGATCAGCGGGTTGTGTAGGTAAGTTAGATCGAGTAAGACAGAGACAGAATTACATAGCGATTTATATATAGAGAATTTCAGCAATTTAGAGTCAGATTTAGAGCGAGTTGGTTAGCGTAGTTGATTTAGTTGTTAGTACAGTAGTAGTGTTTAGTATAGTCTTTATAAAGACTTTGTTTAGATAGATAGTTAGCGGTAGTTACAGTTAGTGTTCATTGTAGTTAGCTTAGCACATTTAGCGTCAGTTCATTTTAGTATTTAGCCTTTATTCTAGTTCAGTTTATTCTAGTTCAGTTTGATCGAGTTGGTAGCCGGTAGATTAGCCTTATTTCAGTTCAGTTTGAGCTAGTCGTAGCAGTAGTTTTATTTCAGTTCAGTTTGAGCTAGTCGTAGCAGTAGTTTTATTTCAGTTTAGTTGGGAGCGGGTGGCGTGTTTGTGCCATGCCGGCCAAACGCAAGCGGTCTTCGGCGGCTGCACGCAAGCGATCGGCCGATCAGAGATCACTGCTTGATTTCTTTTCCGTCCGAAACGAGCTTGTGCCGGAGACCGATTCCGAGGTCTCGGATGATGTACGGGGTGAGCCTCTGCATGTCGCGGCTGCGGCTGCAGGGCTCACGACTGAGTCCGAGTCGAGTGACCTCCAGTCTTCTCCAGACGCGGAGGATTCTGAGGAGGAGTGGGCCCCGTCGAGGAGCGAAGCTCCAGAGAGCAGTGGTAAGACGATGTTTGAGATGACTTGTGTAACTTGTGGAAATGTAATTACTATGACTATACAAAAGCCAGCAGTCAGTCAATTCATTTTACTTTTATTTCAGACTCTGAACAGTCTGAAGATGAGCCTGAGGCAGCCAGCTGTAGCGGTACTGGTGCTGCAGCCTCTGGTGCCAGGAAAATGGGTAAGAGCACACCTCAGAATCAGGTTTATTTTCACATCACAGGTTCCAGCCAGCATTCAGTACCACACATATAAAAAACACTATTTTATGGTAATTATGTATTTCTATAATTTGCAGATTGTGGCAGTGGAGCTGGAAGAGGGAAACGGCCTGCAGGTCCAGGCTGGAGTGGCGTTGACTGGGAGCCAACCCACATCCCCTTCACAGCTGAACCGGGTCCTCATAGTGGTGGTGCTGCTGAACCAGTTGACTTTTTCCAGCTCTTCCTGGACGATGAGCTGCTCCAGGCTATTGTTGTCCAAACTAACTTGTATGCACACCAGTGCATCAGTCAGGTGAGCGAGGCTCTGCCACATTCGAGGCTTGGGAGGTGGAAGGACACTACAGTGGCAGAACTCAAGAGCTTCTTGGGACTATACTTCCTCACTGGGATCGTCCAGAAGCCTAAACTGGCCATGTACTGGACCACAAATTAACTGACTGCTACCCCCCACTTCCCCAGAACCATGTCTCGCAACCGCTTTCAGCTCCTGACACGATTCCTCCATTTCAGTGACAATTTTGATGTTGATGGTGCAGACAAGTTGTTCAAGGTCCGGCCAGTTTTGAACGACCTGTTAGAAAAGTTCAGAGACATGTTCACACCGAGTCAAAACATTAGTATTGATGAGGGGATGCTCCTGTGGCGTGGGCGGTTGGCCTTCAAAGTCTACAACCCACAAAAACCCACAAAGTATGGGATAAAGTCCTACATCCTCTGTGACTCCCAGACAGGTTACTGTTACAACATGAAGCCGTACTGTGGTGAGCGGTCCACCCTAGGCGAGACGGTGGAGTTCCTCCTCGGGGACTTGGCAGGGCAGGGGTACCATTTGTACATGGACAACTATTACAACTCTGTTGGAATGTGTGCACAGCTGCTGGAGTGTCAGACACATGTCTGTGGCACTCTGAGGAAGAACAGAGGCGAGCCACCTGCTACCATGGTCACCAACCACACCGTGAAGCTGGGGGAAACGGTCATGCGCCACAATGGTGGCACCATGGTTCTGGCCTGGCGAGATAAAAGAATCGTGAAAATGGTTTCCACGCTGCACGACGACACGATGGAGACGGTGCAGGTCAGGCAGAAAGGCAGCAGAGAGAGGGTCGCACACACAAAACCCAAGTGTGTGGCAGACTACAACAAGTACATGAATGGGGTCGACAGATTGGATCAGAACATTGCATACTATCCGTTTGCCAGGAAGACAGCCAGGTGGCCCTTCAAATTTGTCATGTACATGTTTCAGATCTCTTTTTATAACGCCTTTGTTCTGTACAAAGCTAAACACCCAGCTAAACGCCAGAGAAAGTGTGAAACATTGCTGGATTTCATCCTGAGTGTTGTCGGTGCATGGACCAGACCTGTGGTGGGGGGTGGCGGGGAGGAGGTGGGGGCTGGCGGGGAGGAGGTGGGGGGTGGCGGGGAGGAGGTGGGGGCGGGGGGCAGTGACCAACCACCCCGGCGACCATACCTGGACCCTCAATGCAGGCTGGAGGTCAATCTAGCAGGCCATGTAATGGTCCTCATACCACCCACACCCAAAAAAGATACCCCAACGAGGAGGTGTAGCATGTGTGCAAAGAAAAATGTTAGAAGAGAGTCACGCTACATGTGTGTCAAATGTGGGGTCTCATTACACAGGGGTAGCTGCTATGAGGAGTACCACTCAAACAAGAACCTTCCTCAGCGGCGCTGGCGCTGAGTAGGCATGGGTCGTAAAAAAAAAAAACCTGCCAGGGATTGTTTTTGCTCTTTGTTTGATTGTTTGCTAGCTAGCAGGAATACATAAAAAGTACCTGCTGATTTTCATGTAACTTTGTGGATGGGTGTAACATGGGCCAAGGAAGTACCCATTACATTTTGGAGCAGTTCTGGATTCGGTGTACGAGCCCAAACCGGTTTGATCACGAACTGAAAAAACCTATTAAAAAAAAAAAAAACATGTAAAAAAAAAAAAAAGCTGAGTGACCTGTGGTCTGCTGTTGTTTTGTATTTATTTTGACATTTATTTATTTTATTATGGTATTATTCCTCCATTATTGAAAACAACTATTGTTCAGATGTCTGATGTCTCACTGATGCCAAAAATAAATGGTTAAAGTGACTGTTCTGGCTATTTGATTGAATTTCACAAAACTGCGATTATCTCAGCTTTCCTTCCCAGAGGCCAAAACCATGCTGTATTCAACGGCTAATATCTACATAACTACTAACTCTACAAACTAACTCTTTTAGACAGAGAAAGCACACATTCTATTAGTTCTTTTTAGATGATTGGTGTTCACGAAGTCGTAACAGAAAAGAATCCTCGGCTGTTTTAAAATGAGCCAGAATCGTCAAAAACACCCCTGGCACAACTTACCCACAGGATTGAAAACATGGCTGGCACTCAATGTGTTAAAGGGAGTGATCTCAACTTGTGGTGAATCCTGTTAATCTGGGCATAAACACGCCTATCGGGGTTTGCGCTGAGATGACGTGAAGCGCAGCGGCCCGACACGCCCACAATTAGGGCTTTGCGCTGCGCTATTCCACTGCAAAACGGACGCTAACACAAAATTACCGGCGTTGGAAAGATAGGGCCCTAAGTGTCCTCTAGCGGTTGTGTGAATAACAGGCCAGTCTCAGAGTTTGGTGAAAATATAACCTTGAACCTGGGGCCGCTGGCTTGACAGCTGTCATAACCACTCAGCTACCGGTTCGTTGCTGTCCATACCCCTACCACACATCTCATATATTTCATATAGCCTGTCTTACAGTAACATACTGTAGGTCTACTACCTCACATCTCATATATTTCCTATAGCCTGTCTTACAGTAACATACTGTAGGTCTACTACCACACATCTCATATATTTCATATAGCCTTTCTTACAGTAACATACTGTAGGTCTACTACCACACATCTCATATATTTCCTATAGCCTGTCTTACAGTAACATACTGTAGGCCTACTACTACACATCTCATGTATTTCCTATAGCCTGTCTTACAGTAACATACTGTAGGCCTACAACCACACATCTCATACTGTATATTTCATATAGCCTGTCTTACAGTAACATACTGTAGGCCTACAACCACACATCTCATATATTTCCTATAGCCTGTCTTACAGTAACATACTGTAGGCCTACTACTACACATCTCATATATTTCCTATAGCCTGTCTTCCAGTAAGATACTGTAGACCTACTACTACACATCTCATATATTTCCTATAGCCTGTCTTACAGTAACATACTGTAGGGCTACTACCACACATCTCATATATTAGCCTGTCTTACAGTAACATACTGTAGGGCTACTACCACACATCTCATATATTAGCCTGTCTTATAGTAACATACTGTAGGTCTACTATACACACATCTCATATATTTCCTATAGCCTGTCTTACACTAACATACTGTAGGTCTACTACCACACATCTCATATATTTCCTATAGCCTGTCTTACACTAACATACTGTAGGCCTACTACCACACATCTCATATCTTTACTATAGCCTGTCTTATAGTTACATACTGTAGGTCACACATCTGGGGGCTAGAAGTTAAATTCAGTGTCTCTGTTTAACCCATTGATACCTGATGCAGATGATATATCCCTAATTTGTGTGTGTATCCCTTTGCTGCATCAGGTATAAATGGGTAAAGCTGAATGCTTAGTCTCACTGTTGACGAAACTGGAAATCAAATCCATTGCCATTGTCTAGGCCAAAAACAAGTCACTGTTTCTGATTAAGCTGAATGCATAGTCATGGCTGGTGACGAAACCGGAAATCAAATCCATTGTCTTTGGTTATGCCGAAATCAAGTCAGCATGTCGTCTAAGCTGAAAATCAAATGTATTGTGCCTGATCAGCTGATTTCAAAGCCGTCGTCTAGGCGGCGATCAAGTCATCATTGGCTAAGCTGAGATCAAACTCAGTCGCTGCTTGAGTCGAAAATGAAGATCAATATCGTTCAAGCCGGCATTGATAGCGCTTGCCTCTTAAACTGGGATTAAAAAGCATTGCAGTCCAAGGAAATAAGGAAATCAAACTTTAATGGCATCATTATTATTAGCAGGAAATGTTACAATTACTCTTTGTCGTATGCCTTTGTTCAGTTTGTCATTTGCTTAGATCTTCAACAATGTTTTGAGGGCCTTCCGGAACAGGACGCCCGGAGCAGGTGCCGCCGCATTATGCATTATCGGCGACCTTCCGGAGCAGGATGCCCGGAGCAGGCTATGGCTGGAGCAGGCTGTGGGAGCAGGCGCCGCCGCATTATGCATTATCGGGCTCAGACTGGCCGAGGTTCTTCTGGAGCAGGGTGCCCAGAGCAGGCTGCCACATTATCGGCCTCGGACTGCCCTCTGTTCCTCAGCAGCCCTCGGACGGGCCCCGCGGCCCCTCTGTTCCTCAGCGTCCCTGGTCTTCGCCAGCCTATGTGGCCTACATCCGTCCGGAGCAGGCCGCCATATTATCGGCCCGAAGTTAAGATCCCTCCCTTCTTAATTGGGGGGAGATCCTGGGTCATCCAACTCTTCAAGCGGACGTTCCAGAAACGCAACCTCCTTAAGCAGCATGGCAAATGCAAACCCGTGCAGTAGCACCCTTTTATCGCATTTCGTTGGTGGTGGTCTCCCCGAAATTATAGCACCAGCAGTAAGCCGCCGTAAGTCGCTCGTTGCGCAGGGGCGAGTCTAAAGTCATAGTGCAGCAGTAGCAATGCTCCGAAGTAAGTCGGTGAAACGTGGAACAAGTGTCCCCTTCCCGCGCTCTCCCCGAAGTTATAGCGCAAGACGCTCGATGCGAGGACATGAATTCAGTGCACCGAAGTAAGGCGGATGGCTGGCTATCCAGTTTTGGGGGGTGCTAAAGTCATAGCGCCAGCAGTAGTAATGCTCTGCAGTAAGCCAGGTGCAGCAGTAGTAATGCTCTGCAGTAAGCCGGTCGAACAAGCGTTCCTCTTCCAGTGCCACATGCATGTAATTCGCTGGAGCCGGTCTAAAGTTATAGCGCCAGCAGTAATAATGCTCCGAAGTAAGCTGGTCGAACAGGCGTTCCTCTTCCAGTGCCGCATGCGCGTAAGTCACTGGAGCCGGTTGTGGTGAGTCCAAAAATGTTAATACAGCGCACAGCAGTAAACCGGTGCGGCTCCATCCAGCGGCCACTGTATCGCTGAGGCCAAGCCGGTCGGTGGTTTCTTAATGCGCTGAAGTAATTAGGGGTGGTTTTTGTAAGTCGCTGAAGAGACTGAGCGCATCGACGTAAGCCGCTTGGCGAACAAGCTTGTTCTATCCAGCGCCCGCTGTATCGCTGAGGCCAAGCCGGTCGGTGGTTTTCGTAAGTCGCTAAAAGCCCGGAAGCCCGGAGTTGTCTCTAAAAGTGAGTCCTTCCTTTTGGGGGATTCTCTATCCTAGTCTGAGCAGATGCCCTCCATTTGTGGATAAAGCTTGCTCGTTAAATTTGACCCACTGGCCTCTCATGATTGAAATGTTGGTCTTGACCTAGTTTCAAGATGAGAGCCAGTCATGTTACCTCATATCACAATAGGCATCAGCGCTCATCATAAGTCAAGTGTAATCCAAGTGTGTCGTCCGTTATGACGTGTGTCTCCCGACTCATCACCCCATCCTCAATAGCCAATCAGCCCCTGTCAATATCTCAATATGACGTTGGTAATGACGTCACTGCCGAGGCTATGACGTGGCAGTACATAGCCATGGTCAGCGTGCCTGATCCTTCACCTCATGGTCGCTGTACCTGGGCTGATCGTATCCCATCCTCTGAAGCTGCGTTTCGCCCCACCCACCTCCCCAGTCCACCACCAACGTCTTGACTCCTGAAGAATTGGGGGGGGATTCTCTATCCAAGTCTGAGCAGATGCCCTCCACTCTCACCACAAGAAGAGAGGCATCTTACCACGGAGTCATTACGCCAAATAATCAGTTGCCATGCTGCCATGCCATAGAATTAGTTGCCATGCCATTTGTGAATAAAGCTTGCTTGTTAAATTTTACCCACTGGTCTCTCATGATTGAAATGGAGTAATAGAGTGAATACTGAGTACTACTGGATATCCTACTGGGCAACACTGAATGATGAAGTAACATTGAATACGTTAGATTGATGTAGGCTAACCCCCCCCCCCCCCCCCCCCCCCCCCTTCCCATCGCAACTGCTTAGCCAGTAAATCAGTAGCCAAAACATCATTGGAATTCTGGCAATAGGGAAAAATGGAAAATAAGCTAGTAGCCTAGTCTATAGCCTATGCATTAAAAAAGTTGTGGTCAGATCATTGCAAAAGTGTCAAATGTTCGAATGGATGACATAGCCTACTGTATTATTCAGTTAAGATGTCCTGTAATTAACTTATATAATGTAATAGTTGTATGGCAGTATGGTGTAATGTGATTTAATGTAATCAGGAAACATTTCATCATCTTTTATTATTTACAGCAGGGGTATTCAATTAGAATTCAGTTCGAATTCAGGTCCAGTTCGAGAAAATTTCCTCAAGCAAAGGTCCGCAACATCGTAATGTCTAACCTGCGTTATGATTCAGTGCCATAGAAGTACCCTAATAGTTGTATCAATGTCTGTATGTAGTCAGCCACAAAGAACAACTCAATTAATTTCAACAATTAATATATTAATATTTTCACGTAAAGTAAGGGCTGCATTTAAAAATAAAAAACACATATAGCAGAAAGCGTTTTAAAACGCATCTTAAAATAAAGTGCTTAAGAAAAATGTAATAAAAGTAGCAGCTTGAGCTTCCCTTTTTCTGGTTTTTGCAGTCTCAACCAAAACAATCTCAACATATTTGAACAATTGAACAGCTTACACCTCCTCTTCAGTGGCGCTGGAAGTACTTTTAGGTAGGGGGTGCTGTAAGGAAGGGACTCCTTGGGAAATGTGATGTTTTTTGGACTTTCATCCATATTTAGAAGAATATTTAATTTAAATTAACATTAGGATTATACTGTTGTGATGTCATTATTCAGTATCTTCTCCTTTTCTCACTCACTTTCATGTAAGCACCTGCTCTCCCTTTAGTCGTTTTACACTACAACAGACAGCAACACAGGCATAAACACTGAACTTATTATTATTATTATGGAAAACCAGATTATGATAAAAATCAAACACTTTTGAAGAGAGAGCGTATGAAATAAGATTAGAGCTGGGAAGCACAAGCTGTTTTTTAATGAATTTTGTTGGTGGTATACACAAGACAGCCAAATCCAACAATTTCGAAAATCCCATTTCTTGCCACCAGGGGGTGCTGCAGCACCCTCAGCACCCACCTTCCAGCTCCCTTGTCCTCTTCTGTTCTGCGACTAGATTGCTACTTGCTGACTAGCAATATTCATATTTAACCTAGTTGATGACTAATTTCACAAAGAACACATCCTTGTTTCAACAGACTAGCTAACCAAGAATACACTCATATTTAACCAAACTACCTGTCTGAACTCATTCAAACTAAACCAGGCAAGGTGACCACTGACCAACAATTCAACCAGACTGCAGCCTGTGGACAGTTAGTTGTAGTGGGAAGGGGGGAGGGAGGGAGGAAGACAGACAAGAAAGACAGACAGGCAGACAGACGCACACGCGCACATGCACACACACACACACACACACACACACACACACACACACACACACACACACACACACACACACTGGTGTTGCTTGATGACAACACCAGAGATTTAAGGAGACGGTGCAGGCAAGCTGAGCGCAGGTGGAAACACAATAAACTGCAGATCCACTATGACATCCTCAAAGTTCACCTCAAACAATACCAAGAGGCAGTTAAGGTGGCGAGAGAAAAGCACTTCTCAGAAGTGATTAGCAAAAATTGTCATAACCCCAGAGTCCTTTTTTCGACCATAAATTCTTTCACCTCCCGCCCCCCCCGCCCCCTGTCCTGATGCCTCCCCCTCTAAATGTGAAGAATTCCTAAACTTCTTCATTAGGAAGGTGGAAACCATCAGAGCAGCCATCTCACTGTCCACCCCCACCCCCCCTCTTTCCCAGCCCCCCAGCCCGGCCCCCCATCGTAGCCAGCCCTCCTACATGGCCCCCCCTCCTACCCCCCTCCTGCCCGCCCCCCCTTCCACCCAGCCCCTCTGCCCGGCGCCCCCTCCTACCCCCCCTCCTACCCAGCCCTCCTGCCCACCCCCCCTCCCACCCAGCCCCCCTCCCCTGCCCCTCTCCTACCCAGCCCTCCTGCCCACCCCCCCCCCCCCCCACCCAGCCCCCCTCCCCTGCCCCTCTCTTACCCAGCCCTCCTGCCCACCCCCCCCTCCCACCCAGCCCCCCTCCCCTGCCCCTCTCCTACCCAGCCCTCCTGCCCGGCTCTTTTGACTAACTTCCAACCCATCTCTCTAACCACTCTCAGAGAGTTGGTGGCCGGCATGAGGACTGTCACATCCCCCCTTGATGCTCTCCCTACCCGTCTCCTAAAAGAGTCCATGGACATAGTAGGCCCCAGTATTTTGTCCATTATAAACAGCTCTCTGGACTCTGGTTCTGTTCCCGCCTCTCTTAAGCACGCCTTGGTCGAGCCACTCCTCAAGAAATCCAACCTGGACCCTGCTCTCCTTAGCAACTATAGACCCATATCCAAGCTACCCTTCATTTCAAAGATTTTAGAAAAGGCTGTCCTGGAACAATTTACCCCCTTCCTACATCACAACAGCTTTCTAGATAAATTCCAGTCAGGTTTCAGGGCAGGCCATAGCACTGAGACAGCCCTGGTCAAAATCTACAACGATCTCCTCCTCACCATCGACTCAGGTAGCTGTGCCATGCTCCTCCTCCTGGAGCTCTCCGCCGCGTTCGACACGGTCGACAGGGGGTCAGCCTTAAACTGGTTTGCTTCCTACCTGAGCGACCGCTCCTTTACAGTCAGTTTGGGTGGATTCTCCTCCCCCACAGCTAGCCTACCGTATGGGGTCCCCCAAGGTTCCATTCTGGCCCCATTACTCTTCTCTATTTACATGCTCCCCCTGGCCGAAATCTTCCAGAAACACAATATCTCTTACCATTTTTATGCCGACGACACTCAAATTTACCTTCCTCTCAATCCCTCTGACACAGCTAACCTGGACTCCCTTAAGGATTGTCTCAAGGACATAAAATGCTGGATGGCCCACAACTTCCTAGCTCAACGAGAACAAAACTGAGATCATTTTGTTCGGCCCCTCCTCCACCAAGACACTCTCAAACAGCTTAGGACAACTTTCCACCCACCTCAAGCCCCACATCAAGAGCCTGGGCGTAATTTTCGACCCAGAGCTCAAATTCGACCGACAGGTAAATGCTGTCGTTAAATCCTGCTTTTTCCAACTGCGAAACATCTCTAAAATAAAACCAATTCTTTCACCCGTTGGCCTGGAAAGAGTAACCCATGCTTTCATCACATCACGCCTTGACTACTGCAATGCTCTCTACACCGGCATTAGTCAAGCAGCCATGTCCCGCCTCCAAATGGTCCAACACTCTGCAATTCTTACCGGCACCAGAAAAAGAGAGCACATCACCCCAGTTCTAGCATCCCTACACTGGCTCCCAGTCCCATTTAGGATAAACTTTAAAATCCTCCTCCTGGCCTTTAAGGCTTTATCGGGTGCAGCACCCCCCTACATTACAGAGCTGCTAACCCCCCACTCAGCACCCAGGTCTCTAAGATCCTCCTCTCGGCTGGTCCCTCCCCCGCACCAGACTCAAAACGAGGGCCGATCGCTCTTTCTCGGCTGTGGCCCCCAAGCTGTGGAACCAGCTACCCCAGGAGATTAGATCTGCTCCCTCACTGGAAACATTTAAGTCTAGATTAAAAACACACTTTTACTCCCTAGCCTTCAATAAACTCTGACTCTCCCACCCCCT
This sequence comes from Poromitra crassiceps, assembly GCF_964638095.1. Classification (NCBI taxonomy): domain Eukaryota; kingdom Metazoa; phylum Chordata; class Actinopteri; order Beryciformes; family Melamphaidae; genus Poromitra; species Poromitra crassiceps. Next base: position 65,484,777 of record NC_139626.1, on the reverse strand, counting down.
AACTCACACACTCCCTTGTAATTGATCCTGCCCCTTCCCCACTGTTCTGTCCCCTCGGTCCTATATGGTGTATTGTGTTTGTGTTGTATTGTCCTCTGTGCTGCATTTTCCTCTGTGTTGCATTATCCTGTGTTTTTATGCCTTTGACTGTACAGCACTTTGGTTGGCTCTTGAGTTTTTAAATGTGCTTTATAAATAAATGACTTGACTTGACTTGACACACACACACACACACACACACACACACACACACACACAAACACACATTGCCGCTTTTAATAAGTGTATCGCAGCAGATCAGACATACAGGCTTTGAACTGAGGTGGGGAGGATAAACATGGACAAATCTGTCCATTCTTTATTAACACGTTGACTGCCAACAACGAGTTGAGTCGTCAAACACAATCCAGCTGTTCACTGCCAACGACGACTTGAGTCGTCAAACTGTTTTTTCAGTGGTTTCCACTAGGTGAGGCCCTTGGGCAATAGGTGAATGTGGATCCGACCTCTCCCGCTGCCCCGGAAGTACTCTAACAAAGATTTCTATATAAGGAAGGCGGGCTCCTTTGATCAGCGTGGGTGTAGGTAAGTTTGAGATACAGAGCGAGACAGCATTACATAGCGATTTATTATACATAGAGAATTTCAGCAATTTAGCGTCAGATTTAGAGCGAGTTGGTTAGCGTAGTTGATTTAGTTTGTAGTTGTTAGTACAGTAGTAGTGTTTAGTATAGTCTTCATAGTAGACTTAGTTTAGATACTTAGTTCGCGCGTAGTTACAGTTAGTGTTCATTGTAGTTAGCTTAGCACATTTAGCCTTAGCGTCAGTTCATTTTAGTATTTAGCCTTTATTCTAGTTCAGTTTATTCTAGTTCAGTTTGATCAAGTTGGTAGCCGGTAGATTAGCCTTATTTCAGTTCAGTTTGAGCTAGTCGTAGCAGTAGTTGTTTTATTTCAGTTTAGTTGGGAGCGGGTGGCGTGTTTGTGCCATGCCGGCCAAACGCAAGCGGTCTTCGGCGGCCACACGCAAGCGATCGGCCGATCAGAGATCACTGCTTGATTTCTTTTCCGTCTGAAACGAGCTTGTGCCGGAGACCGATTCCGAGGTCTCGGATGATGAACGGGGTGAGCCTCTGGATGTCGCGGTTGCGGCTGCTGGACTGACTGAGTCCGAGTCGAGTGACATCACGTCTTCCCCAGACGTGGAGGACTCTGAAGATGAGTGGGCCCCATCCAGGAGCGAAGGTCCACAGAGCAGTGGTAAGACGATGTTTGAGATGACTTGTGTAACTTGTGTAAATGTAATTACTATGACTGTACAAAAGCCAGCAGTCAGTCAATTCATTTTACTGAATTTCAGACTCTGAAGATGAGCCTGAAGCAGCCAGCTGTAGCGGTACAGCACCTGGTGCCACAGCCTCTAGTGCCAGGAAAATGGGTAAGAGCACACTTCAGAATCAGGTTTATTTTCACATCACAGGTTCCAGCCAGAATTCCAGAAATTCTAGAACTCCAGAATTCAGTACCACACATATAAAAAACACTATTTTATGGTAATTATGTATTTCTATAATTTGCAGATGGAGCTGGAAGTGGGACACGTCCTCGGCCTGCAGGTCCTGAGTGGTGTGGCGTTGACTGGGAGCCAACCCACATCCCATTCACAGCAGAACCGGGTCCTCATAGTGGTGGTGCTGCTCAACCAGTGGAGTTCTTCCAGCTCTTCCTGGACGATGAGCTGCTCCAGGCCATTGTAGCACAAACTAATCTGTATGCTCATCAGTGCATCAGTCAGGTGAGCGAGGCTCTGCCACATTCAAGGCTTGGGAGGTGGAAGGACACTGATGTGGCAGAAATCAAGAGCTTCTTGGGACTGTACTTCCTCACTGGGATCGTGCAGAAGCCTGAACTGTCCATGTACTGGACCACAAATGAAGTGACTGCTACCCCCCACTTCCCCAGAACCATGTCTCGCAACCGCTTTCAGCTCCTGACACGATTCCTCCATTTCTCTAACAATTTTGATGTTGATGGTGCAGACAGGTTGTACAAGGTCCGGCCAGTATTGAATGACCTGTTAGGAAAGTTCAGAGCCATGTTGACACCAAGTCAAAACATTAGTATTGATGAGGGGATGCTCCTGTGGCGTGGGCGGTTGGCCTTCAAGGTGTACAACCCACAGAAACCCATAAAGTATGGGATAAAATCATACATCCTCTGTGACTCCCAGACAGGTTACTGCTACAGCATGAAGCCCTACTGTGGTGAGCGGTCCACCTAGGCGAGACAGTGGAGTTCCTCCTCGGGGACTTGGCAGGGCAGGGGTACCATTTATACATGGACAACTACTACAACTCTGTTGGAATGTGTGCACAGCTGCTGGAGTGTCAGACACATGTCTGTGGCACTCTGAGGAGGAACAGGGGCGAGCCACCTGCTACAAAGGTTACCAACCACACCGTGAAGCTGGGGGAAACCGTCATGCGCCACAATGGTGGCACCATGGTTCTGGCCTGGCGAGACAAGCGCATCGTCAAAATGGTTTCCACGCTGCACGATGACACGATGGAGACGGTGCAGGTCAGGCAGAAAGGCAGCAGAGAGAGGGTCCCACATGCAAAACCCAAGTGCGTTGTAGACTACAACAAGTACATGAATGGGGTAGACAGATTGGACCAGAACATTGCCTACTATCCCTTTGCCAGGAAGACATCCAGGTGGCCATTCAAGTTTGTCATGTACATGTTTCAAATGTCTTTTTATAACGCCTTTGTGCTGTACAAAGCTAAACACCCAGCTAAACGCCAGAGAAAGTGTAAAACATTGATGGCTTTCATCCTGAGTGTTGTCACTGCATGGACCAGACCTGTGGTGGAGGAGGAGGTGGGGGCTGGGGTGGAGGAGGAGGAGGTGGGGGCTGGGGTGGGGGAGGAGGTGGGGGCTGGGGTGTGGGAGGAGGTGGGGGCTGGGGTGGGGGAGGTGGGGGAGGAGGTGGGGGGTGGCGGGGAGGAGGTGGGGGGTGGGGGGGAGGGCAGTGACCAACCTGCAACCAGGCCGGGCCGGGCACCATACCTGGACCCTCCAAGCAGGCTGGATGTCGATCTAGCGGGCCATTACATGGCCATGTATCCAGCCTCACTCAAAAAAGCTGGCCCAACGAGGAGGTGTAGAGTTTGTACAGAGCTTGGTATTAGAAGCGAGACACGCTACCGTTGTGTCGAATGTAATGTCCCATTACACAGGGCTGCCTGCTATGAGGTGTACCACTCAGAGAGGAACCGTGCTCGGTGGCACAAGTAGGCATGGGTCGTAAAAAAAAAAAAAAAACTGCCTGTGTTTGATTGTTTGCTAGCTAGCAGGAATACATAAAAAGCACCTGCCGATTTTCATGTAACTTTGTGGATGGGTGTAACATGGGCCAAGGAAGTACCCATTACATTTTGGAGCAGTTCTGGATTCGGTGTACGAGCCCAAACCGGTTTGATCACGAACCGAAAAAACCAATAAAAAAAAAAAACATGTAAAAAAAAAAAAAAAGCTGAGTGACCTGTGGTCTGCTGTTGTTTTGTATTTATTTTGACATTTATTTATTTTATTATGGTATTATTCCTCCATTATTGAAAACAACTATTGTTCAGATGTCTGATGTCTCACTGATGGCAAAAATAAATGGTTAAAGTGACTTTTCTGCCTGTTTGATTGAATTTCACAAAACTGCGATTATCTCAGCTTTCTGCCTCAGACCCTGAAACCATGCTGTACTCAACGGCTAATATCTACATAACTACTAACTCTACAAACTAACTATTTTAGACAGAGAAAGTACACATTCTATTAGTACTTTTGAGATATTGTATGTTCACCAAGTCCAAGCAGAAAAGAATCCTCGGCTCTTGTAAAATGAGCCAGAATCCTCAAAAAACGCCTTGGCAGAAGCTACCTACAGCAAGAAAAAAACGGCTGGCAGTCAATGTGTTAAAAACTCGGTTCTCTCCACTTTTCTCTTTTTAGAACACCCCATACTTTTTGTGTCTCACCTATTTCTCCAACGTGTCTCGGTTTTCTCTGTGTGTGTGTGTGTGTGGGTGTGTGTGTGTGTGTGCGTGCGTGCGTGCGTGTGTGCGTGTGTGCGTGTGTGTGTGTGTGTGTGTGTGGCTGCTCACTGACTGTGACAAGCAGAGTGGAGCGCTGCCACAGGGAGGAATCTTGAATGGCTGGAATGTAAATTTCATTGGCCGAGTAACGTCACGTGAGACTCTAAACCAGTACCGTAAATGCTAGAATAGCCAGAAAAGCTGCACCATTCAAAAATAGAAACACTTCAACATTGAAGAAGAATCTCAATATAATAACAGCATATAGGTCTGGGTCCGCATAGGACGGCGTCTCGGTCCGGATTCGGAACGCGGTCCGCCTATTAGTGACCTATGATTTACAGGAAATTACAGGGCATTAGTAGCCTAGTCTATAGCCTATGCATTAAAAAAGTTGTGAATTATAAAAAGCTTTATGCATAATAGACCGCTTCTAGGTTATTTTCCATTTGAAAAGCAGACGATCAGAAATAAAATAAAAGCTACCCTAAACGTAATCACAGCCATTAGTGATGTTAAATACTCACAAAACAAGCTCATGAATGATGCTTTGCAGACTGGAATTTTCTCCTTCTCCTTCTCTCCTTTCTCCTTCAGAACGGAGTATTTCACACTCAGCTGTCTTGTCTTTTGTTTGCCTGGATCATCCACTTTGGGTCTCCTGCGTTTAACTGGCATTATCTCCATGTAAGACAGCAGCGTGGCATCTTGCTTTACTTTATCTGATGTATCATAAAGCACTCGATGTATACCGGCTATCTCTTCAGCAGACAACGTAGCTGCTTCACACACATTTGCTTTATTGTGGGTACAGGCTACCAATGGGTTCCCCCCACTATGTCGCGCTTTTTTCGCCACGTTACGAGCGTACGTGTCCAACTTCCTCTTCTTTTTACGTCCAGATGGCGATAAAACAACAGCCTCTTCTGTTTCGTCAAAAATATCCATCCTTAGTTGTGATATGGAGCAGTTTTACCACCAAAACTCCCGTTCAGGCGGCACAAGTCTGTCTGCTTCACATAAGCCGTTTTTCCACATGCGTACCGGAAAATTACCTGTAAGTCAATATCGGACATTTCCCGGAATTTCGCTTCACACCTGAGCGTTCGCATGTGGGAATATAGCAGCGAAATTGCCTGTATGTTGGGGGGCGGGGGGAGGGGGGAGCTCATTTTGGGGGTTGGCAAAACTCCATGGTGAAATAAGTTTGCTTGTCACACAATAAATCACACTCGTTTGACTTAAGAGCAGCGTCAAGCCAGCATAATAAACACAGCCAATTTCCCCCCTCCCCTCTCTGCTCGAGAGAGGCCAGTCCTCCGCACTTCGCAGCAGCCACACAGGACAGACACAGCGAGAATGGCAGAGGCTTGCAAGCTGCCCAACGCTTGTATGTATGTAGAGAAAGCAAATGCACGAAGCGAAATGTGGAAGTAGTTTGCTTTGATGTGCGCGAATGATTAGATGATGCACGCTGGAAGTGAACGTTAAGCAACGTGTGTACACCTCGCCCATGAGAGAAGGACCGGTGTCACGGCAAATGACTGGATCCGTTCTACATTTGTGTTCCTTATCGCGCATACCGCTCTTCTGACTGGCTCGAAACTGGTGAAATGTCCGCGACGACGGGGTCGCGCTTATACCGGCACAACAACTTTCACACATGAAGGCATTAGACCGCGTTCCGGTCATTTAGCGGTAAAAGGCACATGTGGGAAAACAGCTATAGCGGCAGCCATTGTGATCACATGGTCTAAATACGCTGCGCTTATTTGCTCAATGGATTTATCGGCTTCCGCAAACAAAGACCTGTGGCGCTTGTCGCTTGTTGCTAGGAAACATGAACTTTGAGCCCTTCCGGAATGGGATTTATCGGCCTTTGCAACAAAATTGATTTTATCTTCTAAAACAATGCTAACTTAAGCATTATTTACAACAGTCAGCTCATTTTTTTCCCAAAATGGCGTTTACCTGTTTTTGCAAATGAACTCTTCATTAACAAAAACAAAAACGATTCAGTCGCTGCCTTGGGCCCGAGGATGTGTGGGCCTGTACAAAATGTGTCCCCCCCACCTTTGAATGTGTAGCTACGTCCCTGGAATGTAGGCACCTTGTAAAGCACTTTGGATAAACACTCTCTATAAATGCAGTCCATTTACTATTTAAACATTAATCCACATTACACAATAATACACATTGATGAATTTAACATTAAAATGAATACATAATAATAACCGATTACATCATAGACACACTATGATGTAATCGGTGTGTGTGTGTGTGTGTGTGTGTGTGTGTGTGTGTGTGTGTGTGTGTGTTTGGGTCACTCACTGTCCCTCAGGTTGTGGCATGTTGTGACATAATGGGCCAACTGTCTCCTCGTAGGATTATTTTTAATTTGAGAGCTCATTAAGATCTTTGAAGTCTGGACTTATAGAGTTGAACTTGCTAAAGTAAATGTTCTTTTCTTCTTCAAATTTTTCACATTGTAGGAGGAAGTGCATCTGCGTCTCCTGTCAAACAGTGACCACACGTTCTGTTTTCTTTTGGTTGCCACGATTTTTTGTATCTTCCTTTCTCGATTGCCAACAGTCACGTGAAGTGAGTTTCTCACTCGTTTTTTTTCCAGACATTTCAAAAATCCCTGAAGCTGGAACCAAGCCACCCTGTGACCTACTGAATCATGAGTGACCATAAAACATTTCAATTGGAGCAAAAACAAAAAAAAAACATGGGGGGGGGGAAAAAAAAATCGAAAATGTGTTATTTCCCTCAATTTTTCTAAATGTCTAATGAGAAAATGAATGGGAAAGGGAAACTCACTTCCCAGTGCAAAATATATCACGTGACTGTTCAGCTCTATTGCTGGTCACTGGTGAGGATCTGTCTCTGCTCTCTATCTGTGACTGTCTCTCTTTTTCTCTGTCTCCCTCTCTCCCCTCCCCACTCTCTCTCTCTTTCCCCTATCTCCCCTAAGTACAGATGTGGTACCCCGTAATTACCCTATAAGTACAGATCTTGTTACCGTGCAGTTACATGGTTATTTGCTGGCTGTATTTTAAAGTGTTACCAAAATAACACCCACCTCTCCCAACGAGGAACAGATGAAAGAGGAAGAGGTGGTAAACAGGACATTTAGAGGCACTGAGAAGCAGGACTTACATTACTAGACAGCAGAGGTGGGGTTGGAGGTAGAAGGAAAACTGCCAGGTATACATGAAAATAATTTAATAACACAGATAAATAACAGATTCAGTGTAATTATACATGGCATAACAACTTTTATTATGTGTGTGTATGTGTATGTATGTAGCCTATGTGTGTGTGTGTGTGTGTGTGTGTGTGTGTGTGTGTGTGTGTGTGTATGCGTCTGGACTCTGTTTCCAGGCAACTCTGTGATTCTCGTCAAAAAAGAACAGCAGCTAATTTTTTTCCGCAACTAGCTTCCGATATAAATAGTTTGCCCCACCCGACCCTTCAAAGTGCAGAAATAAGGTGAGTTTAATGCCCAACACAGATTGTCTAATGAAAATGAAAATGCTATGCTCGATGGGAGGGCTCTACAACTGGCAGTGTTGACACAGAATTTAGAAGAGCCTGAGGGTAACTCACAGCCCAGCTTCTATCAGTTGAGATGGCTGGTCTCAGTTCCTGAAATCTCTGGCGACAACAAAAGTCTGATTTCCAAATGACCGTTATTTTGATCAACTGAGCACACAAGGGGAATCTAAATGGTTACTTTCACTTTTTTTTTACTTAAGAAATGGTCCAAAAGCCTCGTGTTAGCATCACCACTAGGCTCCATTAGCATCACTGTCTGCTAGTGAGAGTAAACCAGAACTGAAGGTTTTTCCCTCAAACCTGCAGACAGAAGGCAACACAGCTAATTACTAACTAACTACTTTACACTTTATATATGAACATGAAAACACAGCATGTTGGAAAACAGTTAGAAGAGTGAATTGTTTCTGCCTGTTTTGGGCCTAAACATCACAAACAGCCACAACTTTAACAGCTGAGCTGTAGATTTTCCCCTGTCCTAGTTTAAATGACAGCTAATCGCAGGCAGTAACATTCACTAACATTCACTTTCTTCACCAAAAGGTAACGTTAGGTCAGCAGCAGCAGGAAGTGTTCTTCAGGCAAACAAACCATATTTGGACATTCAACTGCCAACTAGAAAAAAGAAAAGAGTTACCTTGAGAAGAAGCCTCCTCCTCCAATACCTACCTGTACATACATGCTCCTCCCTCTGGGTTCATTTCCTTGTTCAGTGTGACGCAGATAACTTTCTCCGGCTAAAGGTATTGTAAAAACTGTTTATTGACAACTTCCAGTCAGTTTTACTTTCCTGACTCTTATCAGCAGATCTTTAGTGAATGTTACTGCCTGCCATTAGCTGTTATTTAAACTAGGACAGGGGGAAATCTACAACTCAGCTGTTAAAGTTGTGGCTGTTTGTCTGATGTTTAGGCCCAAAACAGGCAGAAACAATGTGTCACTCTTCTAACTGTTTTCCAACATGCTGTGTTTTCGTGTTCATATATAAAGTGTAAAGTAGTTAGTTAGTAATTAGCTGTGTTGGTTTCTGCCTGCAGGTTTGAGGGAAAAACCTTCAGTTCTGGTTTACTCTCACTAGCAGACAGTGATGCTAATGGAGGAGCCTAGTGTGATGCTAACACGAGGCTTTTGGACCATTTCTTAAGTAAAAAAAAGTGAAAGTAACCATTTACATTACCCTTGTGTGCTCAGTTGATCAAAATCATTTTATTTGGAAATCAGATTTTTGTTGTCGCCGGAGATTTCAGCAACTGAGACCAGCCATCTCAACTGATAGAAGCTGGGCTGTGAGTTACCCTCAGGCTCTTCTAAATTCCGTGTCAACACTGCCAGTTGAAGAGCCCTCCCATCGAGTATAGCAAAACTCACCTTATTTCTGCACTTTGAAGTCACAGGTAGGGTCGGGTGGGGCAAACTAATTATATCGGAAGCCTGTTGCGGAAAAAAGTGAGCTGTTGTTCTTTTTTTTAAGACAAAGTTTGATGAGAATCACCGAGTTGCCTGGAAACAGAGTCCAGACGCATGCGCACACACACACACACACACACACACACACACACACACACACACACACACACATACACACACACACACAGCGCACTGGCATCATTTTGTTTTGTACATACATCCTACAATGCATTTAGACAGACCACCACCGCTCACTTTTTTTCCGCAACTAGGCTTCCGATATAATTAGTTTGACACCATTTTTCGATCTGCCTGCAAAACTACTCTGCAGACGCTTGATGTTATCTATCACTCTGCCATCCATTTCACTACTAATGCCCCTTTCAGAACTCACCACTGCACTTTATATTCCTCTGTAAACTGGCCATCCCTACACACCCGTCGCAAAATACACTGGTTCATGCTAATTTATAAAACTCTCCTTGGTCTGTCACCCCCCTACCTGTGTAGTTTGCTGCAAATTGCACCTGCTGCCTAAAACAACATACAACACCCGTTCTGCTAACCTCATCCTGTTGAAAATCCCCAAAACTCATTCTGTAATCGGTCATTCGTCATTTCATTCTGCCGTGCCCACAGATTGGAATGGCTTACAAAAAAGACTAAAACTGGACAATTTCATCTCCAAGTCAGCTTTCAAAGACTCTATCATGGACATATTCACTCACATATTCCTGCAACTGCTTCCTAAACTAACTCTTATCCGCTGCCTGTCATCTCCGACTGTTTGTTTTGTTTGCTCTGTCTGTCTTGACATGTTTTAACTGTGTTTTAACTTGTGTTTTAATTTGTTCAAAGTAACTTTGTATTTATTTTATCCCCTACCCCCTATCCATCAAAAGGCTGTGCCTTCTGCCAGGTCGCCATTGTAAATAAGAATTTGTTCTTAATGACTTACCTGGTTAAATAAAGGTTAAAGAAAAAAAGAAAAAGATATTGCAGCTGTGATGTGACGTCAGACAGAGACATCTACTCTCTTATTCTCGCTCTGTGACTGAATTTTAAAGTGATCTGAATTTCTCCTGTAGGCATCTGTACATGTCTGTCGGTTCCTACACACCACCAACGAGTCTAAGCGAGAAACTCGCAGGCACTCGCACTCGCCCTGCAACGTGGTTGGCTGCCTTGCTGTATTTCTGTCTTCAATTGGTCGATTTCGAAATGCCCCTCCTTCCCCCGCGCCATCTTGTCGCTCACCAGCTTGCAAAGCATGCTGGGAGACCTGGCGAGTGGACATCGCAGGCGACAAGACGAGAGGAGGGGCCAAAACCGAAATAGACCAATTGAAGACGGGAATACAGCAAGGCAGCCAACCAAGCTGCAGGGCGAGTTGCGAGTGCCTGCGAGTTTATCGCTTAGACTCGTCGGCGGTGTGTAGGAACCTTGTGTGCTGCTCTGCTGGTTAGTTCCCTGTAGATGATGTGGGTGATGTTTCCATCTAATGGACGAACAGTAGAACTACATCAGCTGATCTGTGGTTTCTGGCCTCAGGTTAGAGTGGTTGCCTGTTGCACACACAGGCTAGAGTGACTAGATTTCTTAACTTCCCCTGAAGTTCTGAGGCCGCACCCTCATATCAAATGTTCACAGAACCAGAGATGAGAAAAGTACACACATTCTTTACTTAGTTATAGTACAGTTAGGCTACTTGTGTAAAAAAAATAGGTACAAGTAGAAGTAGGCTACTGATTCAACTTGTTGACTCAAGTAAAAGTAAAAAAAAGTACAGGCTCATAAAGCATAAAAGTAGAAAAAACTTTCTACTGGCTGTTTCTGTGCAAAGCTCACTGAAACTCACATCTTCTGTGAGTGTCTGTTTAAATATTAAATATAAAATATTAACTTGTTCAACTTTTTCAAGTGTCTGTGTAAAGTTATCCGGTATGCAAGTGTAGTGATGTGCACAGACATTTTGGGGGGCAGGTGCTCAACAACCGAAAAAGGGCACCTCTCTCATAATTATTTATTTAAAAAAAATAAAAAAAAATAACATACAGTCCCAGATTAACACAGTGAGGTGCACCTGGGTGACCACACTTGAAGTGCCCCCCTCCTTCTAATTTACATGTTAAAAAAATATAAATGTACTGGCAATAAAGACCACAGATTTACATTAGCTTATTGCTAAAGAACAGGCTCAACACATACAGAAACATGTAAGCTACAATGTGCTAACAAACAAAGATATGTCATTTTATACAGTGAGGTCAAGAAAAATGGTCTTATGAAAGGACTACTATAGGGACTAACATCTTCACACATGAAGACAATTTGCCTCATTGAATCCACAAGTCTCAGCTTTCCAGTTACATTTATGCAATTCCAAGACTGTTGAAATAGAATAAGCAAAAATAACACATTTATACTGCATGCAAAACACTTCATGGTTTTTGCCAAAAACTGCATGGGATTAGCATAAAGTGGGCATGTCTGGAAAGGGGCATTTGTGGGTACCCACAGAACCCATCCTCATTCAGATATCTTGAGGCGAGAGGTCAGGGACGTGTCTTGTAAAAAGGGCACTTATCAGTCAGAGGTTAAAATGACAGGGGTTTTGGCACCACCTGCAGGTCTAGCTGTGCACTGTGAGTGCAAGCTGGAAATGGCATTGTCATGGTTGGATGACTGGCTGTCAGTCACACTCCTCTCACTGGATTTTTTTTTCATGGAGAGGGCACTTACGTTATTAGTTATTTAAGTATACAGTTGTTTGACTTTTGCTTTGTTTGATTCCATTTATTTAATTATAATACAAATTTAATTCATTTGTCATATTTTTTGAACAGGTTAGATAAATTGGTCAATAATATCACGATTACACATGTAGGCTACTAATACTGTACCTTGTCTTTTCTCTTTATAAAGGAAGGTAAGACTGCAGTATAATGGGCGGAGGGAAAAGTGACTTGACTTGGGACTTAACTTGACTTGATAGAACCTGTGACTTGACTTGACCTGCAAAAAACAAAATGACTTGGGACTCACTTGAGACTTGGACCGAATGACTTAGGACTTACTTGAGACTTCGACCAAAGTGACTTGGTCCCATGTCTGGTATGTACTGTATGTACTGTATGTATGTCACTCAGAGATGAGGACATGGACTTGAGACTTGGACTTGAGTCGCACTTAAGTCACACACACACAGTGACTTGAGACTTGACTTGATACTCGTCCTCAAAAGACTTGAGACTTGACTTGGAGTTGAAGGTTTGGGACTTGTGAACAATCTTTATTTTTCTTTTTTACAGTTTTAGATACTGATTTTGTAATTTGATACAAACTGATTGAAAATCGGCGGAGTGTTCCTTAAGGACTTACTGGACATTTTACATGGACTTATTAATTACATGGTAATTTACATGGACCCCTCTATATGTCACTTTAAAAGACTTTTACTTTGCACTTTATAATTAATAATTTGAATATTGTCTTTCTGTCTGCTCCATATTCTGTTATTGGCTGTGATCGCTGTGCTGCATACTGTACAAAGACACATTCCTCCTTTGTAACATGTTTACTCACTATGGCTGTTCAAATCATCTTCAATCTTGAAAGCTTGTTGTAATGACTGAGTCCAGCTAACTGTGTGTGTGTGTGTGTGTGTGTGTGTGTGTGTGTGTGTGTGTGTGTGTGTGTGTGTGTGTGTGTGTGTGTGTGTGTGTGTGTGTGTGTAAAGGTGTTGGCTCTACTATGAGTGAGTGTGAAGAGAGAGAGGAGCAGCTGTCTCTGTCTGGGGAACATGACAGCCCGACCAAAGCTAAGAGGTAAGATGAGGATCTCTGTCCATGACATCATTCGAGCTCAGCAGTAACATCATTACAGCTCAGCAGTGACATCATTACAGCTCAGCAGTGACATCATTACAGCTCAGCAGTGACATCATTACAGCTCAGCAGTGACATCATTAGTCTGTTAGCATTACTAAGAAAGTAAATTTGTCTTTGGCTTCTCCCAAATCATCAGTATAAATGGGAGCTGGGGCTCTGTTTGTTCGGGCTCTGTCTGTCCCACTGATGATGTCATCAGGGATGTCATAAATCAACTGATGACATCATCAGTGATGTCATAAATCCCAGTGATGTCACAAATCCACTGATGAGCAAATCTTATAAAAGTACAGGTGTTACCTGAGTCATTGTGAGTGCAGCGCCTGTATGACACAGAATGAAAGACTTATTATAGACAGTTTTAACTTGACAACGTAAACATTGTAAATTTCCCCCAGCTTACTTCCTGTTGCAGTGTTTGCTAATACAATAGCTGACAGGAAATAAGAGAGGTTTCAAACTGTTCTCTAGCAACACAATTCCATGAAAACAGTCTATAATGTTCTGACTGGCCTTTTGGACCCTGATTCAACGGTCAGACGGGAGCGTAGAGGGTGCCTGAATCTGCAGTTATCTGTTTAGCCTGTAGAGGGTGCCTGAATCTGTAGTTATCTGTTTAGCCTGTAGAGGGTGCCTGAATCTGCAGTTATCTGTTTAGCCTGTAGAGGGTGCCTGAATCTGTAGTTATCTGTTTAGCCTGTAGAGGGTTTGTAAAGAGCGATTACATATTTTGTGGGCAGAGCCGCACTGGTTGCAGAAAGTTACAACTAGCGGTTCAGCTGTCATAGAAATATGGAAGATCTGGACGCCTCCTCCACGTATTTTAAAGCTTTGCCAGCAACAGACAGGTTATCTTACACAAATAAGCTAACTCTTTCAATGGGGTGAGGTTTCCTGACCTGTACTCACTGTCAGGATGGGTCTAGGATAGGGATGTATGTAACGATAACCGCACCGTTTAAAATTGTCATTATCATTAAAACCGTGGCACTGTGATTACCGTGTTACCATGATTACAGTGCTTTGAAAAACATGGTAAATACTGTCCATCATCAACCAAAGTTGGCAACAGTCTCCCAGATGCAAACATGCAGCCTTGGAGAAATGATTTCAGTGAGTGTATCAATCCTTTTTGGGTCTGAGTTTTCAAAATAAAACTTGGAGAAATGATTTCAGTGAGTGTATCAATCCTTTTTGAACATTTTCAGCACATTTTAACAAACCATGATAATATGATAACCGTGATAATTTTGGTCACGATGATGTGAAATTTTCATAGCATTACATCTCTATTCTAGGATCCAAGTACATCACCAAAGTTGCAGTGCCGGACATCGTTATATTCCTAGTGGAAATGTCCAGCGTCTATACGGCACAAGACGTCTTTTTCCTGTATTCCGGCGATCCATAGGAAATCCATATATGGTCGTGCCGTTCAGTCAGAACGGGTCGGAGCCAATGGCAGAGCTTGCAGGAAGCCGGTCCACCGACACGCTGCACGCCGCCTCGCTCAGCTGGTTCTGCTGGTGGGCTATCGGCATTGTGGCCTGTCGGCACATAGACGTGGCACCATCAGTGTGCAGAGCCTGTGCACGTCACGTGTTGAAGTTGTAATGATATGCGGGGAGAGAGAGACAGAGAGAGAGAGAGAGACGGTACCTCCCTTGAGGGGAACACTCGTCTTGCTGCAGCTGCTATTGTCAATGGAATATAACATGTTAATGTCCAGACCCCCAAATAAGACGATGCCCCTTTTTCAGACGTATTTCTCAGCAGTGTTGGCAAACCACTTGCGGCCCACCTGCAGTACCTCCCCGCCCCACCAGTGGGCCGCAGCCCACACTTTGGGAATCACTGGTCTAGAAAATGTGCTCAAGGAGGCCGGCACACTATTGGTCAGCCGCCACTGTTCAGCAGTGACCTCAGCAGCATTATTCACAGTCAAAGCTTTGTCTCTGTTGTGTTGAAGAGTCCAGCAGCAGAGAGCAGACTCACCTGAGCTCAGCTGTGTGTCTATGAAGAGTGACCGCTCTATGGAGCCACCTCGGAACTTTAAAGATACAGATCCTCCTGAAAAGATGTAAGTCATTATCATGTTAGTTACAGCATCAAAGTCTTCTTCATAAAGACACAGACACCTTCACTGTCTTCATGTTTCTATCAGGATGCAGCAGGAGAGAGCAGACTCTCCTGAGCTCAGCTGTGTCTCCATGAAGAGTGACAGGTCTATGGATAAACATCCTGCATTTAAAAGACAGACAACTTCTGAAACAAAGTAATGTTATAATGTTAACATGAACAAAACATTATAAAGAACAAATCCCCCAGAAGAGAATAAGATATGAACAATATGTAACATTGCTATTGTTTTTATATATGGATTTGAACTGGTGACCTTCTGGCCAAAAAGCTGCTGAAACTGATTTTCGTTTGTCTCCTCTTTCTATCAGGATGCAGCAGGAGAGAGCAGACTCTCCTGAGCCCAGCTGTGTGTCCATGAAGAGTGACTGGTCTATGGATGAACGTCCTGAATTTAAAATACGAGCACCTTCTGAAACAAAGTAAGTCAACATAATGTTACTACATAATGTTATCATTAACAAACAGGGATGCAAACTAGTCACCTTTAGGTGACAGTCACCTTTTTGATCCCAAAATAGGGCACTTAATTGAATGGTTTTGAGTGGTTTTGTGTCTGGCTTGGTATCTGTCACCTTTTTCACTCTGGAGAGTTTGCATCCCTGAACAAAGCATTATAAAGAACAAATCCGTCAGAAGAGATTAAGACAACGTAACATTTATCTTGTTTGTTTGTTTTTTGTTTATTTTTTAGGTTGTATGTAGGGATTTGAACTGGTAAACTTCTGGTCAAAATCCAGATTTTCTTGAGGTTAAACCTCTTTTTTTGTTAATCCTGTTTCTATCAGGATGCAGCAGGAGAGAGCAGACTCTCCTGAGCCCAGCTGTGTGTCCATGAAGAGTGACTGGTCAATGGGTCACCCTGGAAACTTTAAAAGTCAACATTCTTCTAAAACAAAGTAAGTCAACATACTGTTGTTATGATATCATGTTAGCATTAAAAAGCATTTTAAAGAACAAAACCTGCAGAAGAGATAAAGATATTAACAATAAGGTAACATTGCTCTTGCTCTGACCTGAGCAGAGTTCTCCAGGAGTCAACACTTTGTGGTGAAACCAGCTTATCTGTATCATCAGAACAGTGGATTATGCACTCCATCTGTGATTGATATGGTAGTAGGCTGTTATTTGCTTGTTCACCGGTAGCCATTTATATATAATATAATATTATATATTATATAACATATTATATTACATATTTTATAACATACAATCAGAAATCATCATTACTTTGATGCAAAACATGTATTAATCTGTCAGTACTTTGTGAAAAACAGCTTCAGTATGTTGAACAGCCATTAAACATTAAACTTGGTTTGCAGTATATTAAATAAATGTTGTCACGATACCCAACAACATGGGCATATTAACATGGTGGATTAGTTGAGTTCCCCTGCCTCCGTTGATATGTGAAGCGCTTTTAGTATCTAGAAAGGTGCTATATAAATCCAATGTATTATCAATATTATTATCATTATTAGTATGATCATTATCATTATTATTATAAAAGACCGAGGATGTTGAATGGTGATGTGATACCTCATCAGTGGTTCATCAGATGCAAAACTGTATTAATCTGTCGGTACTTTGTGAAAAACAGGTTCAGTATGTTGAACAGCTACAGACAGGTTATGGATGAGGCATTAAACTTGGTTTGCAGTATATTAAATAAATGTTGTCACGATACCCATCAACACAGGCATATTAACATGGTGGATGAGTTGAGTTCCCCTGCCTCCCCTGATATGTGAAGCGCTTTTAGTATCTAGAAAGGTGCTATATAAATCCAATGTATTATCAATATTATTATCAATATTATTATGATCTTTCTTCTTCTTTCGGCTGTTCCCGTCAGGGGTCGCCACAGCGGATCATCTGTTTCCATCGGTTTCTGTCCTCTGCATCGTCCTCCGTCACGCCCGCTGCCTGCATGTCCTCTTTCACTGCGTCCATGAACCTCCTCTTGGGCCTTCCCCTCCTCCTCTTTCCTGGCAGCTCCATCTCCAGCATCCTCCTCCCGATGTACCCCACCTCCCTCCTCCGCACATGTCCATACCATCTCAGTCTTGCCTCTCTCACTTTCTGTCCAAACTGCGTGACATGGGCGGTTCCTCGGATGTAATCGTTCTTTATCTTGTCCAGCCTTGTCACTCCCAGAGAGAAGCGTAACATCTTCATCTCTGCCACCTCCAGCTCTGCCACCTGCCTGTTTGTCAGTGCCACCGTCTCTAGACCGTACAGCATGGCTGGTCTCACTACCCTGCTGTAGACCTTTCCCTTCACTCTCGCTGGTACCCTTCTGTCACAGATCACCCCAGTCATCCTTCTCCTTCTCCAACCCCTCAGTCACTCCCACTGCACACCTCACCACCGTCGCACTGCCCTCATACATGTCCTGTACTACTCTCACATACTTTTCAGCCACTCCTGACTTCCTCATACAGTACCACACCTCCTCTCTTGGTACCCTGTCGTATGCCTTCTCTAGGTCTACAAAGACGCAATGTAACTCCTTATGGCCTTCTCTATACTTTTCCATCAGCATTCTCAGGGCGAACAATGCGTCTGTTGTGCTTCTTCCTGGCATGAACCCATACTGCTCCTCACTAATCTTCACCTCTCCTCTTAATCTAGCCTCCACTACTCTTTCCCAAAGCTTCAAAGTGTGACTCATCAGCTTTATGCCCCTGTAGTTGCTGCAACTCTGTGCGTCTCCCTTGTTCTTGAAAATAGGCACTAGTACACTTTGCCTCCACTCCTCTGGCATTAACAAGATGTTGTTAAACAGTCTTCTTAGGAAGTCCACTGCCAACTCCCCTAAGCATCTCGAGGCCTCCGCTGCTATGTCATCTGGGCCGACCGCCTTCCCTCTCTTCATCATTATTATTATGATCATTATCATTATTATTATAAAAGACCGAGCATGTTGAATGGTGATGTGATGCCTCATCAGTGGTTGCAGTTTTGTAGATTGTCTTTCTTTCGACTTTTGGAAGTCAGACCTTTGGCCCAGTCCTCAGGAATGACATTTCTGTCCCAGATGTTTGTGAACAGGTCTGTGAGGACCTTAACTGAGGTGTTGAGCTCAGTCTTCAGTATCCAGATGTTTGTGAACAGGTCTGTGAGGACCTTAACTGAGGTGTTGAGCTCAGTCTTCAGTATCCAGATGTTTCTGAACAGGTCTGTGAGGACCTTAACTGAGGTGTTGAGCTCAGTCTTCAGTATCCAGATGTTTCTGAACAGGTCTGTGAGGACCTTAACTGAGGTGTTGAGGTCAGTCTTCAGTATCCAGATGTTTCTGAACAGGTCTGTGAGGACCTTAACTGAGGTGTTGAGGTCAGTCTTCAGTATCCAGATGTTTGTGAACAGGTCTGCGAGGACCTTAACTGAGGTGTTGAGGTCAGTCTTCAGTATCCAGATGTTTGTGAACAGGTCTATGAGGAGCTTAACTGAGGTGTTGAGCTCAGTCTTCAGTATCCAGATGTTTGTGAACAGGTCTGTGAGGACCTTAACTGAGGTGTTGAGGTCAGTCTGGACATGAATGGAGTCAATGCCTGCAGATTTTCCCCTTCTTTGTTACTTTAATGCAGTGGTACTCAACCTTGTCCTACTCAGGAGCCACACTGACAACAAAAAGAAGCTTTGCAAGACGCACAATAAAAAAAAAAGTCAATTTCCTCCCATTATTTTATTCGATTTTTATTTATTTATGTACTTTAAGTAGGACTTAAAAGAGCCACAACTACCCATAAAGGAGCCGCATATGTGGCTCTAGAGCCTCGGGTTGAGTATCACTGCTTTAATGGCACTCTGGTGTTGATGTTCAGTATGTTATCTGCAGGTGTGCGGGGTTAGCAGGATGTTCTGGTTCAGGGCGCTGAAGGACTTCATGAAAGTACTGCATCCATCTCGCTGCCTGTCCCCTCTCTGTTAAGAGGTTGGCCTCTATTTTCCCAAAAGCGGGAATTTAGCGTTTGCGCTCGTTTAACGCCGTGCACAATGCAAATTGGGGGCGGACACAAGCGCATGCCTGTTATAATTGTACTGGGCATTGGCTGCCACATGCCAAAACAGGCGCTAAAATGTGGGGATAGATGGCATTATCCTATCGTCAGCAGCGTGCAATTACTTTGCGCTAAGAGTTTTTAAAAGGACCTCTTACGCGCTAAATACCTTGCTGCGCTGGAGCGCACCGTAATCTCCGCACTGCGCAGCGTAGAAACGTCATTACGCACGCACATGCCACCCCAGGACATCAAATTCTGCTGCTAAAATTGGGTAACCAGCAGATTATTCGGTGAGGCAATCAACTATAATTCACTGAGAAACTTTTATCACATTGCAAGGAGGGGTTATGGTAAATTAATTGAGAAAACGTGTACATAGTAGCCTACTTGCAATAGGCTATTCACTTTCACCTGCTATAACCCGGAGGGTCGTTGGCATCACAGCCAATCTGGCACAAGTCTCGGCACGAGTCGAGTTTTAATTGAGTCCACTGTAAATCCTCAAATCTTTTCTTTTGTCTCCGCCGTTTACCCGCTGCAAACACGTTTGTATTGTCCCACCCCAGTCAACAAAATAACCCGAATTGCATCAAAACTCAGATGTTTTTAACAGGTAGCCTATATGATGTGATGGTGTCGTTATGAGATAGGGATAATATATACTTTTATTTTTATTTTTTATTTAACCTTTATTTAACCAGGTAAGTCATAGTCAAGAACAAATTCTTATTTACAATGGCGACCTGAAACAGTCAATACAGTCAATAGGCCTTCACCTATCCAAATTATGCATGGGAAGAATTACAGCATGCAAACTGTATTAAATGGACTGCAAGATGGGAATCTGGTTTGATTGTAACGCCCAGGTATTGCCAGGCCACACCTGTGAATAATTCTGGCCCAAATCCCGTTGCGCCGTGCATCAATGATTTGGCACACCTCTAATCTGCGTTTGCGCCCGTTGTTGTGACGAGTTATGCTTCCCCGCACCACCATGCATCGCCACCATATTTTGGGGCTGTTTTAACTTAAAAACAGAAGGGTCACATCTACCCAAATAATTATATCATTTTTAAACAGTTATCTTTCTGTATAAATCATTACAATATGTTCCCGTTAGGTGGGGATGCGTTTTGCTGCTGCCTGGCCGTTGTGCAAAACTCGGCATAACACCTGGACAGCGGACTGCAATCTTCCCTGCCGCACGCGCAAACAGTTGCGCAAGCGCTAATAGGGGATATCGCCTGTACGAAGATAGGGCCCGTTGTCTTTTACAGGAGAAGACTGGATGATGTTTTTGCCACAGAGTAGTTTGGTGATTTTGGATAGCAGTTATTTCACCTCTTGGGCAACACAAACAAACAAACTTTTTGCTGATATTCTACATTTCAGTTTGTTCATGTCGAGTCGTCTGCTGCGTTGACTCTGCTGTTTTACTTCCTGGAGTTTCAGCCTGATGTTAGCTGTCACCAGATAGTGGTCACTGTTGGCATTTGTAGCATCAGACTCTAACATCTTGGCATTGATTTCTGTCACTTTGTCACATGACTTTTGCGTTGACGCACACGGTTGGGGTTAGGCAAGGAAAGCCACTTGGCTGGGGTTAGGGTTTGGATATGGCTCGAGGTTAGAAACCGAGGCGAACGGACGCCCCTCCCTCCCCCCTCATGTCGAC
This sequence comes from Poromitra crassiceps, assembly GCF_964638095.1. Classification (NCBI taxonomy): domain Eukaryota; kingdom Metazoa; phylum Chordata; class Actinopteri; order Beryciformes; family Melamphaidae; genus Poromitra; species Poromitra crassiceps. The sequence continues at coordinate 65,464,004 of NC_139626.1, read as the reverse complement.
ATTATCTCCTCCAAGGAGATAATGACAATATTTTCCGTGTGTGTGTGTGTGTGTGTGATAATATGACCTCAGACCTATGACCTAATATCACATGTTTTGTTTCCCCCCCAGAGCTCACCAGGAGAGGTCAGAGGTTACCAGTGATCAGTCTGTCCAGGAGCATCAAACAGACCTGGAGTCCATATTTATGGTGTGTAAATAAACAACAAGGCACTCTTTAGACCAGAAGGTTTTCAGTCTATGATGGATCTGATCTTGTGTTCCATGATTCAGTCAGAAATGTATCTCTGCCAGAGGCAAAGCCGAGGGGGAGATTATGAGATCGGTCGTGTCTGTCTGTTCCCTCCTCGTGGTAATTGTGATGACATCATATGTATGACATCATAAGTGAAATCACCAACTTTCAACAGTGACATCATTATGTCAAGAGTGACATCAGTTAAATCATCAATGATGACATTATCTCTTCCCTTCTTCTCGTTGGTGTTTTATGGCAGTTGGTATCCTTAATGTTACCGTCTTCTTCTGGATCGTCCATCCAATATTTTATATTTTCTTTCAGGAGATCAATGGTGGCAGAGGAAGTTTGCGCTCTTTCTAACTCAGGCTTTAAATGGTTAGCAAAGGTAACCATTACCTGGTCAGGCCAGGTAGATAGTCCAAACATTGAGAGAAAAAGGCTTGCACACTTTCCAAAGGATGAGGCATATGGATGCAAAAAAACTTGGCTTTTAATTCACCATAAAGTGCAAAACAAAAGTGAGGTGATACAACAAAAAATCGGTCCTCAGACCATCATCAGCCCTGGTATCAGCTGCTTGTAACGAGCTTAAGTAGGTTTGAAGCCACAGGGAGGAGTCTGTCATGGCTGGGGCAGCACATCAATGATTCAATCAGGGCATTCAGCCTACCAGAAATAAGCTGCAAGGAGAGAACCCCCACTACACAAATATATACAGCAAATATACACAGCAAATATACACAGCATTACAATGCATATCATGTACAAACAACTGAGGAGTATTCTATACATATTCCATATACACACATGTGTTTATGGCTGTAGGATCAAGACCTATGGAGAGAGGGAGTAACAGAGAATATTGGAAACATCATGAGAAACATGACAAGGATAATTCTTCATTGAGACCATCAGGGTGTAGTGTCTTCATATAGAAAATCCATTTGCACTCAGATTTTAAAAGTCTCAGATCCATGTCACCTCCTCTACGTCAGTGGTTCTCAACTGGTCTAGGCTCACGACCCACATTTTTCATAGTCATTAAGTCGTGACCCAAATGTCAGATTCCTCAATGCTATATATGCTTTTTTAACAAGTTTAAACCGGTGATGCTCACAGCATGCAGGTCATGTTTGGTACCAATGGATGCCTTAGGCCTTCTAGTCTCAGAGGATACCAGTATCTTCACTCTGGCTTTGAAAGTGAGCCCACTACATTTGCTGAAAGACAGCAATGTTGGCCGCGGAACCCGGCGTTCTCAAAGAGTAGAAGAACTTTTTTTCATACACACATCTGCGACCCACTCAAAATGGCCCCGCGACCCACCTTTGGGTCCCACCAGTTGAGAACCACTGCTCTACGTGTTTTACAGATTTTATCAATCACACAGAATGAGAGTGTTGACACAGGATGATTGGCTTCATGAAAATGTCTGGCAATGGATGATTTGTTGTCATTTCTGCGTATCACACTTTTATGCTCAATGACACGTGTCTTTATAGGTCTAATTGTTTTGCCTATGTACTGTAACTTGCACGGGCATGAGAGGAGATAAATCATTCCAGCAGATGTACATGTGAGACATTGTCTGATGTCAGGTTTTCGAGGTCACCTGACTAGTGAAGGTGTGACACCTCTTGGAATTCTCACATGCTGCACAGTTGTGACAAGGAATGAAGCTAGTCATCCCATCCAAACGTCTCTGTACAGGAACAGATTGGACAGTGGTATCTGCCCATACAAGGTGGTCTCTCACATTCTTGGCTCTGTAGTGAGAGAAGAGAGGAGGGTCACAAAACAGTTTTTTACAAACAGGATCTACAGAAAGGCCATCCCAATTTGTCCTAATGACACGCTTCATATCTCCACTTAAGGGAGAGTAGGTGGGGGCCATGTTGTTGAGGTATGCCACATACTCATGCAAGGTGTTCAATGGGCCCTGCCATAAAAGAAAGCAATCATCTATATATCTCTTATACATGAGGATAGGTTCGGAAAATGGGTTGTTCTGTAGGATAAACCTGTGTTCTAGATACCCCAGATACAGATTAGCAAAGTCAGGGCCGAAGCTAAAGCCCATGGCGACCCCATGTGAGTAGATAGAACTGCTCCCCAAAGAGAAAGTAGTTCTTGGTCAGGACAAGATCAGCCATAGAGACTAGAAATTATGTGGGTGGATCAGGGGAAGGTCTAAGTTCAAAAAAATGCCTTAGGGCCTCCAACCCCTCTGTCTAAGGTACATTAGGGTACAGCAAATTTACATCCATGCTTATAACATACACCTCTGATGTAGAGGTTTGGAGATCTGTGTTAGTGAGGCAATTAATGAAATCCCCTGTGTCCTTCAGATAGGAAGGTAATTGTACTACAAGGGGGCGTAGACATCTGTCAAGATCGAGTGATAGAGGTTCTAGAAGGCTATCAATGCTGGCTACAATGGGATGACAAGGAGGTTTCTCTTGGGACTTATGTACCTTAGGTAGACCATATATAACAGGTATCGTGGGATGATCTTTAGTTAGGAACTTAAACTCTAATTGAGAGATGTGGCCTTCCATCAATGAGTCCTGTAGAAAGGAATCAATCTCATGTTTAAATGTTGCTGTAGGATCCCCATCAAATTTGGTATAATAAAAGGGATCTGAGATTTGAGAGTGTATTTCATCATCATAGCATTTTTTGTCCAACAGAACCAGGCCACCACCCTTGTCAGCAGGTTTCCAGACTACATCCCTCATTTTACCCAGGGCTGTAAGCATCTCTCCCTCTCCTGCTTTAGGATCTCTGCATTGAGTGGAGAAAAGTTTGGCTACATCTCTCTCAACCAATTTGCAGAATGTATCTATGCAGCTGTTTGTAACAGGAGGACAAAATGTACTTCTAACATGCAACGGAAGTTGTTGCGGGGGAGCGTCAGGTGGTGTATAAACCTGAGCATTATCTTTGTTATAGAAGTATTTCAATTTCATGGATCGAAAGAACTTGAACAGTTCCACCTTAGTCTGAAAAGGATTAGCCGGAGTAGGGGGAACATAAGACAGACCTTTGTTCAGCATGAGAAGCTCGGAGTCCGACAGCGTCTGGTCAGTTATGGTTAAAGGTTAAGTCCTGTTGCGGCCGCTCTGTCGCTGTTGGGACCTGGGTTTTCCTCCTGGAGCCCCGCCTGCCACGTCTGATCTTCTTTGTCGCATGTGGTAGCGGTGTGGGCGGTGTGGAGGGCCGTCTTGGCTGTCCTCTTCTAAAAAATCCCGATCAGAGTCTGATGGATATTCCGATGCACTTGAGCCGGAGGTGTAGGGGAACTGGTCATAAAACCGGACCTGTTTCCTCCGTCTGGTGGCAATGGGGCCCTGGGTTCTCCATGGGTAGACTTTGTCGTCCTTGTAGTCCATCGTATCCCTTCTGAATTTCTTAATCTTGGTCATGTGAGTGGTTTCTCTGTACTTGGAGATTGTAGCTTTCAGTTCTTTCAGGAGATCAAGACATTACCATCCATTAAATAAGTACATGTAGATAAATACATGTGCACATACACACACACACACACACACACACACACACACACACACACACACACACACACACACACACACACACACACACTCTCACTCACTCACTCACTCACTCACACACACACACACACACACACACACACACACACACACTCACACACACACAGCACATCATGCAAGCATTACCTTGCTCTCCCCTCGTAACCTGCCTGTGGTGACCCCCCAATCTCCTGATTCATTAACTGTTACAGCTTTATATACATCAAATATAGATCATAAAATATACAGACTGTTAGAGATTTATACATCAAATATAGATCATCAAATATATACAGACTGTTACAGCTTTATACATCAAATATAGATCATCAAATATATACAGACTGTTACAGCTTTATACATCAAATATAGATCATCAAATATATACAGACTGTTACAGCTTTATACATCAAATATAGATCATCAAATATGTACAGACTGTTACAGCTTTATACATCAAATATAGATCATCAAATATATACAGACTGTTACAGCTTTATACATCAAGTATAGATCATCAAATATATACAGACTGTTACAGCTTTATACATCAAATATAGATCATCAATTATATACAGACTGTTACAGCTTTATACATCAAATATAGATCATCAAATATATCCATGTTACAGCTTTAGACATCAAATATAGATCATCAAATATATCCAGACTGTTACAGCTTTATACATCAAATATAGATCATCAAATATATACAGACTATTACAGATTTATACATCAAATATAGATAATCAAATATATACAGACTGTTACAGCTTTATACATCAAATATAGATCATCAAGTCAAGTCAAGTCAAGTTTATTTATATAGCCCTAATTCACAAGCATGTCTCAGAGGGCTTCACAGAAAGTATGTCTAGCTGATTCTAGCTAACACACAGTAACAAGAATATACAGAATAAAGATAACATTTGAACATTTGAAGAAAGCAGGAGAGTGGAGGAGGGAGGGAGAGGGAGGAGAGGGGGGAGGTGGGGAGAAAATAGGAAATGTGGAGGAGGAGAGAACAGAGGAGGAGAGATGAGGGTGCAGGGGAGGGAGAGCCAGGGTAGGGGTAGGGTCTAGGGTTGGGGGAGGGGAGGGAGTAGGATACGGGCCCGGATTAGGGCGAGGGTGGGGAGAAATGGGAAATGTGGAGGAGGAGAGAACAGAGAAGGAGAGGTGGGAGGGTGCAGGGGAGGGAGAGCAGGGGGAATGTGAGAGGGAGGAGAGGGCAGAGAGGAGGAGAGAACAGAGAAGGAGAGGTGGGAGGGCGCAGGGGAAGGAGAGCAGCGGGAATGTGAGAGAGGGGAGAGGACAGAGAGGAGGAGAGAACAGAGAAGGAGAGGTGGAAGGGTACAGGGGAGGTAGAGTAGAGGTAGGGTCTAGGGTGGAGGGAGGGAGTAGGATACGGGCCCGGATTAGGGCGAGGGTGGGGAGAAAATGGGAAATGTGGAGGAGGAGAGAACAGAGAAGGAGAGGTGGGAGGGTGCAGGGGAAGGAGAGCAGGGGGAATGTGAGAGAGGGGGGAGGACAGAGAGGAGGAGAGAGGCAGAGACGGAGAGGTGGGAGGGTGCAGGGGAAGGAGAGCAGGGGGAATGTGAGAGAAGGGAGAGCAGGAAGTGGCAGGGATTCAGGAAAATAGGGGAGAAGAGGAGAAGGAGCAGAGGGGGGGAGAAGGAGGAGAGAGCAGGAGAAGGGAGGGGGGGGCGGTGGGATGTGGGGGAGGAAAGAGCATGGAAAGAGAGGAGAACAGGAAGGGGGAAGAAGGGAAGAAGCGGGGGAAGGGGGAAAGAGAGAGGGGGGGGGGGGAGAAGATCAGACAACTGACTACTCTAAGCATTAACCAGAGCTAACTGGGACATAGTCTCTAGCTAATCTACAGCCTAATCTGGCCTATCCTACCCTGCTCTAGTCTGATTTTAGCCTGAACACTATAACAGGTCAGCCTTAGGCTGTAGCTAATCTATCGCCTACCTAAGCTGTTCTAAACCAACCGGCAGCCCTCGACCAGTGATGAAGAGCACCGATGCCCCCCGACCCGGCCCCCGCCCACATAAGGCGTGGGAGGGAAGGCCAGGCCGGGACACAGCGGCACCCCCTCACCCCCAGTGAACGCAAGAAAACCTTTCCACCATATGGTGGCAATCCACACATGGATCGCCACATGGATTGCCCCAGTGACTTGGCTGAGGAGGAACCTTGTGAGGTCGTTGTGCTAGGGGCCCATTGCTGCGGCCCGGGCGGACCCAGCCCCCACGCGACCCGCCCCCCCAGCCCCCAGCCACCAGCATAGTGACTGAGAGCGTGAGAGCAGGCCACGCGGGGGAGGGCCCACCCAGGCCACAGCAGCGGACCCCCATCCGGGGACTCCCCTCCGAGACAGGCCGAGAGATGCCGGGCTAAACCATGCACAGAGTTTCCGATAATGAAACTCTGTGAATGGTTTATTATGGAAATAAAATTTACAAGAGAACAGAAAATTGAAAATGTAAAAAAGAGTCCAACAGAAGGGATATAAAAATGTAATTTTTAAATTATCCTAAGATCAGGGAAGGGAGTTGAAAATCTAAAAAGTAGAGTCCAAAAAGAAATAGAAAATGTAGTCTTTAAGTGTTCGTAGGTTTAGAGAATACTAGTTAATTAGCTAGGTGAAAAAAGGGGTAACAAGATTGGGAGTTCCATGAGGATGATCTGAGGAATCCATGAGTCCGCGTTGGTGACATGGATTAAGAGGAGGGGAGGGGAGGATAGGAGTTGGAGGTGATGATGAGGCGGCGGGGGGGGGGGGGGGGGGCTGGGGGGGCGCCCCCCCCTTCCCTTAGGCAAGCAGGTGACCAGGATGATGAGGATAGGGGTCGGTGATGGTGATGAGCCCGGGGTGTCAGACAGTAGAAGGAGTAGTGGGTAGATGGCCTAGAGTGACGACAGGTGGCTAGGGCGATGACGGCCGGACCTAGGGCTGCAGCGGTGGGGTGTACGTCAGGCCAATGAAGGACACCTGAGGGGGAGAGAGAGAAGAGAGCGGGGGAATCTGCGCAGAGGTGGAACTAACTCTATAGACAACAATAAAATTAGGTCAAATCAAAATTTATTAGGATTATTTAGGATGACTAATATTATACTGCTAATTCAGGTCTAGGTAGTCTAGGTCTAAGTTTAGACTGATACTGCTGGCTTGTGATAGCCCGCTCAGCAGTTCAGGACTAGGTTTATTCACCAGCTAAAATCTATCTGAGCTACTGGATCGGCTGATGCCATATTATTAAATTAGGTCAAGTCTAAGTTTATACTGATACTGCTGGCTTGAGATAGCCCGCTCAGCAGTTCAGGACTAAGTTTATTCACCAGCTATTTGATTTTATATCTGAGCTACTGGGTCGGCTGATGCCATATTATTAAATTAGGTCAAGTCTAAGTTTATACTGATACTGCTGGCTTGAGATAGCCCGCTCAGCAGTTCAGGACTAAGTTTATTCATCAGCTATTTGATTTTATATCCGAGCTACTGGATCGGCTGATGCCATATTATTAAATTAGGTCAAGTCTAAGTTTATATTGATACTGCTTGCTTGTGATAGCCCGCTCAGCAGTTCAGGACTAAGTTTATTCACCAGCTATTTGAATTTATATCTGAGCTATTGGATCGGCTGATGCCATATTATTAAATTAAATTAGGTCAAGTCTAAGTTTATACTGATACTGCTGGCTTGAGATAGCCCGCTCAGCAGTTCAGGACTAAGTTTATTCACCAGCTATTTGATTTTATATCTGAGCTACTGGATCGGCTGATGCCATATTATTAAATTAGGTCCAGTCTAAGTTTATACTGATACTGCTGGCTTGAGATAGCCCGCTCAGCAGTTCAGGACTAAGTTTATTCACCAACTATTTGATTTTCTATCTAGGCTACTGGGTCGACTGATGCCATATTATTTAAATTAGGTCAAGTCTAAGTTTATACTGATATTGCTGGCTTGAGACAGCCCGCTCAGCAATTCAGGATTGTATGTACTCAAGAGCTAATAAATATTTCTAGAGAATGACATCATCAAACATAACCATCAAGCACAACCAAATGATTGGGAGAATAAATGGGTTTTGAGTCTAGTTTTGAAGATTTCAATGGAGCCAGCTTCCCTAACTGACAGAGGAAGCTGGTTCCAGAGATGTGGAGCACGGTAAGAAAATGCTCTGCTACCTGCTGATTTTTTCTTAATTTTAGGGACGGTAAGATAATTACCGTCCTGTGAGCGGAGAGTACGCGTGGGAACATAAGGAATGATTAGCTCAGATAAGTACGGAGGTGCGAGCCCGTGCAAAGATTTATAGGTTAACAGAAGCACCTTAAAGTCTGATCTGGCCTGAATTGGAAGCCAGTGGAGGGAGATTAAGACCGGAGTTATATGATCAAACTTCTTAGTTCTAGTTAGAATTCTAGCAGCGGCGTTTTGCACGAGTTGTAATTTATTTGTGCTACAAAGTGGAAGGCCAGAGAATAAGACATTACAGTAATCGAGTCTAGATGAAACAAAGGCGTGTATTAAGGTTTCGGCATCCGTTGCATTTAGCAAGGGACGGATCTTTGAGATATTGCGAAGATGAAAGAAAGCTATTTTAGTGATGTCCTTAATGTGAGCATCGAATGACAGAGTAGGATCAAAGGTAACACCTAGGTTTTTCACCTTTGAGTTCGGAGTAATTACGCAGTTCTCAATGTTCAGACTAAGATCAGTGAGAAATGGAAGTTGGGTTTTTGGGCCAACAACTAGTAGTTCAGTTTTGTTGGCGTTTAGTCGTAAGAAATTATTTGACATCCAATCTGTAACAGCGATTAAGCAGGATTCAAGATTAGCGAGTTTAGAGCGATCGTCTGGTCTAATTGGTATATAAATTTGGGTATCGTCGGCATAACAGTGGAAGTTAATGCCATATCTACGGAAAATTTCGCCAAGAGGCAGTAAGTAAACTCCAAAGAGTAAGGGACCCAGGACTGATCCCTGCGGTACACCAAACTTCACTGAGGAGAATGTGGACATAATGGCCCCTATCGTTGCATCGGCGCAGTTTCTAGGCCGAGCGGCAGGCGCAGATCAAAGCAGTGGGCGTGGACAGGCGCACTTGATATCGTCGTGCTGGCGCTAGATGCAGCCCAAAGCATTACAACCACGCCTTTTAGGCTTAAAATTATGCACCGTCATGCTCATTGGATAAGTGCAATAAACGAATCGCACGCTTGCCTTTTTAGCTCCAATTCCAGTGATCCCGCAAAACCAGACGAAAGCCAAACGCTCTGCCCCCCCCCCCCTCCCTTCATCCAGCCTGTCTGTCTGCATTATAGGCTATTATTCCATATTATTATGCTTCTCAAACCAATCTAACTGCAGTTTCAATACTGCAAGCATGTAAATACGCTACCAAGATCAAAGTGAAAATAATGTTCTATGCATCAGCTAGAAAAATATAGCCTATTAGATTGGTGAAAGTTTGTCCAGAAAGATATCATTTTCTCTCGCCTGCTGCAGGAAGGATGATGCACATAAATATACCCTACATTATGTCAAGTCATTGCATAAATGTGTTTTTATTGTAAAACTAAATGTGAAATAGGGCCAAGTTATTGGAGGGACATCACAGTATAGCAGATGCCATTAGAAGCGCGTTCCGAAGCGCGTTCCGCTGTTACTTCTCTAAATCACGTTAACTCGACAAGGGGTATATATAGGCCCAGGAGGACATATATGTTTCACATAGGGTGGTGTTTTCATTTCGATGTTTTATTTGGTCCAATATTGAAATGTTGACAATGGCAGGCTGTGTTACCATTACACATTCATTTAGAACTACCTTTTATATCTATTTTGGCTCATTTGGTGGCTATTTAGCGAAATGAAGAAACACAATGCATGCTGGGAACTCAGAGAGAGAGAGAGAGAAGGGTGACAGAGAAGAAGCAGTGAAGGCACAGAATAGGCCTGCTTTTCAAAAGCGCAAAGCGCTAAATGTAGGCCAGGTCCCAAGATATCACTAGGCTGGTATTTAGCGCCGACACGCCCACTTTGGGACTGCGCCACGCCCATTCGGCCTAAAGCGCATTTGGCAGCCTAAAGCCTATTGCTATCTTGCCGAAACAGGCGCAAGGCACGTTTTTTTGCGGTTAAGGCCCGTAATAGCGCCGATGGCCTGTGGGAGAATAGAGCCCAATATTTTTATATGAGACACAGTGTGTCCTATCAGACAAATATGACTTTAGCCAGGATAGGGCAGTGCCCCGGATACCTACGTAGTTAGATAAGCGGTCTAGGAGGATCTTATGATCGATTGTATCGAAGGCTGCGCTTAAGTCTAATAAAATGAGAAGAGAGGATAAATTAGAGTCGGACGCGAGGAGAAGGTCATTGGTTACTTTTGTAAGAGCAGTTTCAGTACTATGGAGTGATCTAAAACCAGATTGAAAGGGATCGAGAAGTTTATTATGCGAGAGGTAGTCAGTTAATTGTGTCGAGACTACTTTTTCAAGAACTTTAGAGAGGAAGGGGAGATTTGAGATTGGCCTGAAGTTGTTAAGTTGTTAATCAAGGTTTGGCTTTTTAAGTAGAGGTTTGATTACAGCAGATTTGAAGGAGGCAGGGACAATGCCAGAGGAGAGGGAGCTATTGATAATGTTAAGTAAGGGGGGGCCTAGTATTGGAAGGAGTTCCTTAATCAACTTTGCAGGGAGAGGGTCGAATAAACAGGTTGTGGATTTAGATGAAAGTACAATTTTTGAAAGTGCATTTAGGGAGATAGTCTCAAAATTCGAGAGTATACTACTCTCGTCTAAGGTTCTAAGGACAGGGCTAGGAGAGGGGTTAGCACCCTTTGTGAGTAATAGAGAGTTGCTAATTTCATCTCTAATACAGATAATTTTACGGTTAAAGAAGTCAAGGAAGTCATTAGCTGTAAATGGAGAGTTTGTATTGGGGGATGGTTTGCGAGTAAGATTTGCGACCGTGTCAAATAAAAATTTAGGATTATTTTTATTAGTGTTAATAAGATCTGATAGGTAGGAGGCTCTTGCAGCGGAGAGCATACATTTGTATTTTAATAGGCTATCACTCCAAGCTAGTCGATAGACTTCAAGCTTGGATGATCGCCATTTACGTTCTAGTTTTCTGCATATTAGTTTTTGTGCGCGTGTATCATCAGTATACCAAGGCGAGGGTTTTTTAGGGCGAGGGATTTTAGTACGTAGAGGTGCGATAGAATCAAGCGAGGCGAGTAGGATTGAATTAAATTGATTTGTGAATTCATTAATGGAGTCGATCCGCTCTGGGAGAGAGGAAAGCGGCCCCGATAACAAATCAGCGAGTTCAGTGGGAGTAGAACTATCGATACGCCGGGCGGTATAGGTATCGGCTAGGTTTGATTGCCGGAGGGGCAGGTCTATTTTAAATTGAATGAGATAATGATCTGACAGTGCTGGAGGGTAAATCATGACTGACAGATCTGAGACGTTAATCCCACGAGCGAGGACGAGATCAAGCGTGTTGCCGTTAGAATGCGTTTGTTCATGAACCAACTGAGCAAAGCCAAGGGTGTCGACTAAAGATAGAAAGGCTTTGCAGAGTGGGTCAGCTTTACGGTTAACATGAATATTGAAATCGCCAATGATAAGGATATTATCCGTGCGGGTTACGAGGTCAGAGAGAAAATTGGAAAATTCATCAAGAAAAGATGAATAGGGCCCAGGTGGGCGGTAGAGCATAACTAGGTAGAAGGTTCCGAGGCCAGCTATATTAGAGTGTCTCATAGTAAGTATCTCACAAGATAGGAGCTTATACTTTTGACCCTGCAGAAGACCTAGATTTGAGTTATAAATTAGGCCAACGCCCCCACCATTTCTTGACATTCTGGCAACATGCGAATTGTCAAAGTTAGGGGGGGAGGCTTCAATGAGTGGAAGAACAACGTCCGGTTTTAGCCAGGTTTCGCATAATCCCATAACGTCAATATTATGTTCAATGATTAAGTCATTGACCAGGAGGGCTTTATTGTTGATCTGATATTAATGAATCCAAATCGAATAGATGTATCATCAATGTTAGTTAATTTAGAGCATTCGATACCAAGAGTAGATTTAATCTCAATGAGGTTGGTGTTTGACGTTTTGAGGGGTGGACGAGAGCGGCGTGAGGGGACGGAGCGACGAAGAGAAACTGTGCTAATTTGAGAGATCGTGGTATAATACGGAGACGGAGCGGCGGTGGTAACAGTCGGATTAATAACAATAAGGTTTGGGTTAGGATATTGCAGAGCGTTTATGGGTCGGTTACTAGTAATAGTGCGGCGCGGACGGAGCACAGTCTGTATTGGATAGACTAAGTTAATTGAACTAGCAGACTCCATAACCGCACAAGTAGAACTAACAGGCTGTCTAGCAGCCTGTGGCCCTGCATGTTGTGGGTGAAACTGTCATTCAAGGATAGTAGTCTGGGTTTGCCGTAGGCAACTATCCAGGTTTTTTGATAAGGTGCTAGCGCCCAATGGGGTAGGGTGGATGCCATCCATCTTAAGCATGCCAGTCATGCCTCTAAAAGAGGGCCAGTTATCTAAGAATAGGTAGCCCTTATCAGCACAGTGTTTGGCCAGCCAGTTGTTGAGCCAAAACAGCCTGCTAAAAATGTCAGAGTTAAGTGTGACAGGGAGGGGACCAGAGACAATTAATGGATGCCGACTCATCTTGCTAGCAAAAGCACAGGTCCTAGTTATGCTGTGCTTTGTGATCTCCGATTGTTTAAACCTGGCATTGTTGGTGCCAACGTGTAGTATGATGTTATCATGGGTAGCCTGGGTAATTGTCTGTTTATGTCTGTTTGTTAGCACCCTAAGAGTAGCTTCAATGTCGGGTACTCTGGCCCCGGGCAGACAAACTATCTCGGCTGGTGTGTTAAGCTTGATATTGCGGGTTATAGAGTCTCCAATCAATAGAATAGAGGGTTTAATATTGTCGGGCGGAGCGGACGACGCAGCATGCTGAACAGGAGAGTTAGCAAGCGGCGTGAATCTATTCCGGATCTCAACCGAAGTGGTTTGTTGGGAAACGGGCTGCACAGCGGCGGGCTGTGCACGTTTAATGCCACGGCAGCGTGAGACAACTGTAAACCCATCATCCACAGACTGTGGGGCCAACGAGACATTGGCCGGGTTGTTCTGCTCGTGGTGCGGAGTAGCATTAACGGGGGCACCAGCTGGACCGCAGCTAGCATCCTCGCTTAATTCACAATACACATCAGCTACTGAGGTACATTGTAAATGATCAGGGAAGCCAGTCTGGTTAAGTGTAACAAGACTATCATTAGGTGACTGGCGTTTATCGTTCTCTAGTTGGGAAACACGGTTTTCTAATAGATTAATCATATCTAAGAGAGAGTGGATAGTAAGAATTGGATCGATCTTACCCGATTCGGGAGGGGGATGGCTGGCGTTAGCCATGTCAGGAGCGTGTCGTAGTGCTACGGCCAGAAGCAGCTCACGCCGTTGCGGTGCCCGGGGACCTGGGGCCTTGGGAGCAGAGGCTGGTAGCCTAGGTTGACGCCGGACCAGTCCGGGCCAGTCCGGGGACCTGAGGCCATTGGGAGCAGAGATCATCAAATATATATAGACTGTTACAGCTTTATACATCAAATATAGATCATCAATTATATACAGACTGTTACAGCTTTATACATCAAATATAGATCATCAAATATATACAGACTGTTACAGCTTTATACATCAAATATAGATCATCAATTATATACAGACTGTTACAGCTTTATACATCCAATATATTCCCCCCCCCCCCCCCCCCCCGATTTTTTTATCCCATTTTTATCCCCCTTTTAGTGCTAATTTAATTTATTTATCCTGGTTGCTACTCCACCCTCTGCCGATCTGGGGAGAGCCGAAACTGGCTCCATGCTTCCTCCGAGACATGGGCAGTTAGCCAGCCACTTCTTTTCACCTGACAGGGGAAGCTTCACCGGTAGGACATAGCACGTGGGAGGTTATACATCAAATATAGATCATCAAATATATACAGACTGTTACAGCTTTATGCATCAAATATAGATCATCAAATATATACAGACTGTTACAGCTTTATGCATCAAATATAGATCATCAAATATATACAGACTGTTACACCTTCATACATCAAATATAGATCATCAAATATATACAGACTGTTACAGCTTTATACATCAAGTATAGATCATCAAATATATACAGACTGTTACAGCTTTATACATCAAATATAGATCATCAAATATATACAGACTGTTACAGCTTTATACATCAAATATAGATCATCAAATATGTACAGACTGTTACAGCTTTATACATCAAATATAGATCATCAAATATATACAGACTGTTACAGCTTTATACATCAAATATAGATCATCAAATATATACAGACTGTTACAGCTTTATACATCAAATATAGATCATCAATTATATACAGACTGTTACAGCTTTATACATCAAATATAGATCATCAAATATATACAGACTGTTACAGCTTTAGACATCAAATATAGATCATCAAATATATCCATGTTACAGCTTTAGACATCAAATATAGATCATCAAATATATCCAGACTGTTACAGCTTTATACATCAAATATAGATCATCAAATATATACAGACTATTACAGATTTATACATCAAATATAGATCATCAAATATATACAGACTGTTACAGCTTTATACATCAAATATAGATCATCAAATATATACAGACTGTTACAGCTTTATACATCAAATATAGATCATCAATTATATACAGACTGTTACAGCTTTATACATCAAATATAGATCATCAAGTATATACAGACTGTTACAGCTTTATACATCAAATATATACAGACTGTTACAGCTTTATACATCAAATATAGATCATCAATTATATACAGACTGTTACAGCTTTATACATCAAATATAGATCATCAATTATATACAGACTGTTACAGCTTTATACATCAAATATATACAGACTGTTACAGCTTTATACATCAAATATAGATCATCAATTATATACAGACTGTTACAGCTTTATACATCAAATATAGATCATCAAATATATACAGACTGTTACAGCTTTAGACATCAAATATAGATCATCAAATATATCCATGTTACAGCTTTAGACATCAAATATAAATCATCAAATATATCCAGACTGTTACAGCTTTATACATCAAATATAGATCATCAAATATATACAGACTATTACAGATTTATACATCAAATATAGATCATCAAATATATACAGACTGTTACAGCTTTATACATCAAATATAGATCATCAATTATATACAGACTGTTACAGCTTTATACATCAAATATAGATCATCAATCATATACAGACTGTTACAGCTTTATACATCAAATATAGATCATCAATTATATACAGACTGTTACAGCTTTATACATCAAATATATCCCCCCCCCCCCCCTGCCGATTTCTTTATCCCATTTTTATCCCCCTTTTTGTGCAAATTTAATTTATTTATCCTGGTTGCTACTCCACCCTCTGCCGATCTGGGGAGAGCCGAAACTGGCTCCATGCTTCCTCCGAGACATGGGCAGTTAGCCAGCCACTTCTTTTCACCTGACAGGGGAAGCTTCACCGGTAGGACATAGCACGTGGGAGGTTATACATCAAATATAGATCATCAAATATATACAGACTGTTACAGCTTTATGCATCAAATATAGATCATCAAATATATACAGACTGTTACAGCTTTATGCATCAAATATAGATCATCAAATATATACAGACTGTTACACCTTCATACATCAAATATAGATCATCAAATATATACAGACTGTTACAGCTTTATACATCAAGTATAGATCATCAAATATATACAGACTGTTACAGCTTTATACATCAAATATAGATCATCAAATATATACAGACTGTTACAGCTTTATACATCAAATATAGATCATCAAATATGTACAGACTGTTACAGCTTTATACATCAAATATAGATCATCAAATATATACAGACTGTTACAGCTTTATACATCAAATATAGATCATCAAATATATACAGACTGTTACAGCTTTATACATCAAATATAGATCATCAATTATATACAGACTGTTACAGCTTTATACATCAAATATAGATCATCAAATATATACAGACTGTTACAGCTTTAGACATCAAATATAGATCATCAAATATATCCATGTTACAGCTTTAGACATCAAATATAGATCATCAAATATATCCAGACTGTTACAGCTTTATACATCAAATATAGATCATCAAATATATACAGACTATTACAGATTTATACATCAAATATAGATCATCAAATATATACAGACTGTTACAGCTTTATACATCAAATATAGATCATCAAATATATACAGACTGTTACAGCTTTATACATCAAATATAGATCATCAATTATATACAGACTGTTACAGCTTTATACATCAAATATAGATCATCAAGTACATACAGACTGTTACAGCTTTATACATCAAATATATACAGACTGTTACAGCTTTATACATCAAATATAGATCATCAATTATATACAGACTGTTACAGCTTTATACATCAAATATAGATCATCAATTATATACAGACTGTTACAGCTTTATACATCAAATATATACAGACTGTTACAGCTTTATACATCAAATATAGATCATCAATTATATACAGACTGTTACAGCTTTATACATCAAATATAGATCATCAAATATATACAGACTGTTACAGCTTTAGACATCAAATATAGATCATCAAATATATCCATGTTACAGCTTTAGACATCAAATATAAATCATCAAATATATCCAGACTGTTACAGCTTTATACATCAAATATAGATCATCAAATATATACAGACTATTACAGATTTATACATCAAATATAGATCATCAAATATATACAGACTGTTACAGCTTTATACATCAAATATAGATCATCAATTATATACAGACTGTTACAGCTTTATACATCAAATATAGATCATCAATCATATACAGACTGTTACAGCTTTATACATCAAATATAGATCATCAATTATATACAGACTGTTACAGCTTTATACATCAAATATATCCCCCCCCCCCCCCTGCCGATTTCTTTATCCCATTTTTATCCCCCTTTTAGTGCAAATTTAATTTATTTATCCTGGTTGCTACTCCACCCTCTGCCGATCTGGTGAGAGCCGAAACTGGCTCCATGCTTCCTCCGAGACATGGGCAGTTAGCCAGCCACTTCTTTTCACCTGACAGGGGAAGCTTCACCGGTAGGACATAGCACGTGGGAGGTTATACATCAAATATAGATCATCAAATATATACAGACTGTTACAGCTTTATGCATCAAATATAGATCATCACATATATACAGACTGTTACAGCTTCATACATCAAATATAGATCATCAAATATATACAGACTGCACAGCTTTATACATCAAGTATAGATCATCAAATATATACAGACTGCACAGCTTTATACATCAAATATAGATCATCAAATATATACAGGCTGTTACAGCTTTATACATCAAATATAGATCATCAAATATATACAGGCTGTTACAGCTTTATACATCAAATATAGATCATCAAGACTGTTACAGCTTTATACATCAAATATAGATCATCAAATACAGACTGTTACAGCTTTATACATCAAATATAGATCATCAAATATGTACAGGCTGTTAGAGCTTTATACATCAAATATTTATCATCAGATATATACAGACTGTTACAGCTTTATACATCAAATATAGATCATCGGGGGGCTTTATGCTAAGGGGGGGTTTTCTTTCTTAATGCTAAAGCGGGGTTTTCTTTCATAATGCTAAGTCAGCGCACCAAATTATGCCTGATTGGTCGATCACCCAGCGCCCGCTGTATCGCTACGGCCATGCCCGGTCGGTGATTTTCGTAGGCCGCTGTGCGCCAAGTAAACCTGCTAAGTCAGTGCGCAGGATTATGCCTGATTGGTCGATCACCCAGCGCCCGCTGTAGCGCTGCGGCCACGCCCGGTCGGCGGTTTTCCTAAGTCAGCGCGCCGAAGCACGCCGGATTGGTCGATCACCCAGCGCCTGCTGTAGCGCTGCGGCGGCGCCCGGTCGGTGGTTTTCGTAAGTCGCTGTGCCGCCAAGCCAACCGGTCGGCGACAAGCGTCACATTCTGCCCAGCGCCCGCTGTATCGCTGAGGCAAGCAGACCGGTTGGTGGTTTTGGGTTTTTCTTTCTTTTGGGGGATTCTCTATTCTAGTCCGAGCAGATGCCCTCTCTCAACTCAAGAAGAGAGGCATCTTACCACGGAGTCATTACGCCAAAGAATATCTTATCGCCATGCCATACTTGAATAAAGCTTGCTTGTTAACTCTACCCTCTAGTCTCTCATGATTGAAATGGTGGTCTCGACCTAGTTTCAAGATGAAGACCAGACACGCTGCCTCGCATCATGTAATCCTAGTGACATCATCATATGTAATCCTAGGGTGACGACAAGTGTAATCCTAGTGTGATGTCCGTGTGACGCACTTGCCTATATGACGCCGATAATGTCGTCAATGCCGAAGCTATGACGTGGCAGTATTTATAGCCATGCTCAGCGTGTCATCGTCCTCTTTCCCTGATCTTCTGGTCGCTGTACCTGAGCTGATCGCATCCCATTCTCTGAAAGCTGTGTTTCGCCCCACCCACCTCCCCAGTCCACCACCAATGTCTTGACTCCTGAAGAATCCCCTACAGGGGGGGATTCTCTATTCTAGTCCGAGCAGATGCCCTCTCTCACCTCAAGAAGAGAGGCATCTTACCACGGAGTCATTACGCCAAAGAACTAGTCGCCATGCTGCCAGAATTAGTTGCCATGCCGTTTCATGCCATAGATCTTATCGCCATGCCATACTTGAATAAAGCTTGCTTGTTAACTCTACCCTCTGGTCTCTCATGATTGAAATATATACAGACTGTAACAGCTGTATACATCAAATATAGACCATGAAATACAGACTGTTACAGCAGCATCATATTTATTTATACCAAATATTTTAACTGTTAAAGCCCCATTCAGCAACTTTTCCAAGTTTGGCTATAGGGGAAACTGCAATACCAACACAGTCTCACAGAAAATTGTATAATACCAACGATATGGACCAACGTTGCTATTTTACAATTTCGGCTCGAAAATTGTAAAATAGTAACGTTCTGAGATTTTAGGGTTAGGATTAGAGTAGGGGGAGGGGTTAGAAACAGAAAATCTCCGTAAAACACGCCCAAACCACGCCCACCGCTGTAGACGCATACGTTCCCATTTTACAATTTCTTAGCCGACATTGTAAAATACCAACGTTTGTCCACAAACGTTGCTATTTTACAATTTTTTTGGAGATCGGGTTGGCAATACAGCTTTATACATCAAGTATAGATCATCAAATGTATACAGACTGTTACAGCTCTATACATCAATAGATCATCAATTATATACAGACTGTTACAGCTTTATACATCAAATATAGATCATCAATTATATACAGACTCTTACAGCTTTATGGATCAAATATAGATCATCAATTATATACAGACTGTTACAGCTTTATACATCAAGTATAGATCATCAAATGTATACAGACTGTTACAGCTCTATACATCAAATATAGATCATCAAATATATACAGACTGTTACAGCTTTATACATCAAATATAGATCATCAATTATGACTGTTACAGCTTTATACATCAAATATAGATCATCAATTATATACAGACTGTTACAGCTTTATACATCAAATATAGATCATAAAATACAGACTGTTACAGCTTTATACATCAAATATTGATCATCAAATATATACAGGCTGTTACAGCTTTATACATCAAATAGAGATCATCAGATATATACAGACTGTTACAGCTTTATACATCAAATATAGATCATCAAATATATACAGACTGTTACAGCTTTATACATTAAATATAGATCATCAAATATATACAGACTGTTAGAGACTCTTACAGCAGCATCATATTTATACCAAATAATTAAACTGTTAAAGCATTATACGAATAACCAAAAGTAAACAATACATAATGTTTCACCCCCTTAGCTCTTTTATTTTATTGTATGATGACAGTGCTCTCACTTGCAACTTGCATTCTGACCACCGATAAGAATTTCATCAAGATAAGAGTTCAATCATTGTTCAATCAATTGATGATAATGTCATCAAGATCTGCACTCTACTGAGTGCACTCTTCTAGTTAATATATTTTTCTGTTCCAGCTGCTTGAGGAGAACATAGTCACCTTTGTGAAGAAGGAGCTGAGAAGGTTCCAGAGGGTTCTGAGTCCAGATGAGGCAGAATGCTCAGAGAGTCAGAGGGAGGATGAGCAGGAGGTGGACGGTGTGGAGGAAGAGCAGAGGAGGAGCAGCAGAGAGGCTTTTCTAAACATCACACTGCTCTTCCTGAGGAGAATGAAGCAGGAGGAGCTGGCTGAGGAGCTGCAGAGGAGTAAGAGTATTTAACAGCTTTAACATCATGGAGAGAGAGAGAGGGGAGATGGTGGGAAATGGGTGCTTCATGTCTGTTAGAGCCTGTTTTGTTTTTGTTTTCAAGACAATGATGCCACCTATAGGTGAAAGATTGGCAAAAGAATATAGGAGCAAATCATTTGGGGCTCCTCATCTAATTCATTTGAATCAGATGTGCCAGCCATAGCTGGAAGATGCCGTCGAGCCACAGTTCTCAACTGTAACAAACAAAACAAGAAACTATTTATTAGAGAGAACATTTAATTTGAGTTTGGCTTATTTTGATCTCATTTGACTTGTAAAGGCCTGTTTTATTATTCTGAATGCATTTGAGTCCTTATTTGTTTGGAATAAGCCAAATAATCCATTCCAACAAGAACATTCCAGATCAACAAACTGAGTAGCCACCTTCATGTTGGAACTTGACGGCGTATAGTGGCTATAGTTTTAAATAAAAAAAAAGCCCTGACCATGTCCAAACTGCTGAAATCATAAACATTTGCAAACAAGATCTATTCATTACAAGATAGAAAAGTAAATGAGTGAAATCCCTCTCGATAATCTGGTAAAATTATTAAATTGTTAATGTGAGTGTAATATGCTGAACACAGTGGTGCACACTGGGAAACAAAACAGCACCACACCAGTTGTCTTTCACACTGAGCTGCACACAGTCAGGACCTGTTTGTCCACTCACCAGTGATGAGCTGAAGAGATGTCATGGAGTGGAGATACACATTTACCAGGAAATGTTCACATTTCTCATGTTTACTGAAACATCTGCTCATTGTTCATTTGTTCTTTCAGAAACTCAACATCAACATCCACAACAACAACACAAATCCAGTCTGAAGGAGAAGTTTCAGTGTTTGTTTGAGGGGATTGCTAAAGCAGGAAACCCAACACTTCTGGATCAGATGTACACAGAGCATTACCTCACAGAGGGAGGGAGTGGAGAGGTCAATGATGAACATGAGGTCAGACAGATTGAAGCAGCATCCAGGAAACCAGCCAGACCAGAAACAAAAATCCAATGTGAAGACATCTTTAAACCCTTACCTGGAAGAGACAAACCAACCAGAACATTGATGACAAAGGGAGTGGCTGGCATTGGGAAAACCGTCTTAACACAAAAGTTTACTCTGGACTGGGCTGAAGACAAAGCCAACCAGGATATACAGTTCATTTTTCCATTCACTTTCCGAGAGCTGAATCTGCTGAAAGGGAAAAGGTTCTGCTTGGTGGAACTTCTTCATCACTTTTTTCCTGAGACCAAAGAAGCAGGAATCTGTAGGTTTGACAAGTTCCAGGTTGTGCTAATCTTTGATGGTCTGGATGAGTGTCGACTTCCTCTAGACTTCCAGAACAACGAGATCGTGACTGATGTTACAGTGTCGACCTCAGTGGATGTGCTGCTGACAAACCTCATCAAGGGGAAACTGCTTCCTGCTGCTCGCCTCTGGATGACTACACGACCTGCAGCAGCCAATCAGATCCCTCCTGAGTGTGTTGACGTGGTGACAGAGGTGAGAGGCTTCACTGACCCACAGAAAGAGGAGTACTTCAGGAAGAGATTCAGAGATGAGCAGCAGGCCACGAGAATCATCTCCCACATCAAGGCTTCACGAAGCCTCCTCATCATGTGCCACATTCCACTCTTCTGCTGGATCACTGCTAATGTTATGGAATATGTGTTGAGAACCAGTGAGATAGGAGAACTGCCCAAGACCCTGACTGAGATGTACATCCACTTCCTGTTGGTTCAGTCCAAACTGAACATCAAGTATCATGAGAGAGCTGAGACAGATCCATACATGATTCTTTCTCTGGGAAAACTGGCTTTTGAGCAGCTGGAGAAAGGCAACCTGATCTTCTATGAAGCTGACCTGAAAGAGTGTGGTATTGATATCAGAGCAGCTTCCGTGTACTCAGGAGTGCTCACACAGATCTTTAAAGAGGAGTGTGGGCTGTACCAGGACAAAGTCTTCTGCTTTGTCCATCTGAGCATTCAGGAGTTTCTGGCTGCTGTTCATGTCATCATCTCATTCATCGACTCTGGTGTCAATCTGCTGTCAGAACCACAATCAACCTCCACAGACAAATCTGTCAATCTGCTGTCAGAAAACCAGTCAGAAAATCAGTCAACCTCCACAGACAAATCTGTCAATCTGCTGTCAGAAAACCAGTCAGAAAATCAGTCAACCTCCACAGACAAATCTGTCAATCTGGTGTCAGAAAACCAGTCAGAAAATCAGTCATCCTCCGCAGACAAATCTGTCAATCTGCTGTCAGAAAATCAGTCAACCGCCACAGACAAATCTGTCAATCTGCTGTCAGAAAACCAGTCAACCTCCACAGACAAATCTGTCAATCTGCTGTCAGAAAACCAGTCAACCTCCACAGACAAATCTGTCAATCTGCTGTCAGAAAACCAGTCAGAAAATCAGTCAACCTCCACAGACAAATCTGTCAATCTGCTGTCAGAAAACCAGTCAGAAAATCAGTCAACCTCCCACACTGCTGACTATTCTGAATCAATGTCCAGCAAAGGGTTTATGAGTAAATGGCCATTCTCCCTTTTGAAGAAAGCAAAACAAAGAAGAAAGAAAGAAACAGAACAGCCAGGAGCCATGTTAGACGAGCACACGTTAGAAAATAAACCTGAAACTATCTTCTACCAGAGTGCCATGTTAGACGAGCACACGTTAGAAAATAAACCCGAAACTATCTTCTACCAGAGTGCTGTGGACAAGGCTTCACAGAGTCCAAATGGACACCTTGACTTGTTCCTCCGCTTCCTCCTGGGTCTTTCACTGGAGACCAATCAGACTCTCCTACGAGGCCTGCTGCCACAGATAGGAAGTTGCTCACAGACCAATCAGGATACAGTCCACTACATCAAGGAAAAGATCAGGGAGAATACATCTTCAGGGAGAATCATCAATCTGTTCCACTGTCTGAATGAGCTGAATGACCGGTCTCTTGTGAAGGAGATCCAAGACCACATGAGTTTTGGAAGTTTCTCCACAGAGAAACTCTCCCCTACTGAGTGGTCAGCTCTGGCCTTCATCTTACTGTCTTCAGAAGAAGACCTGGACGTGTTTGACCTGATGAAATACTCTGCTTCAGAGGAGGTTCTTCTGAGGCTGCTGCCAGTGGTCAAAGCCTCCAATAAAGCTCTGTAAGTGCATACCAACTGGAT
This sequence comes from Poromitra crassiceps, assembly GCF_964638095.1. Lineage (NCBI taxonomy): Eukaryota > Metazoa > Chordata > Actinopteri > Beryciformes > Melamphaidae > Poromitra > Poromitra crassiceps. The sequence continues at coordinate 65,440,454 of NC_139626.1, read as the reverse complement.
AGATTCAATATATGTTGTGAGGAGGGAAATAAACATTTTCAATTTTGTTTTTTCATCACTAATTCTCCTTCAGGCTGAGTGGCTGTCAGCTGTCAGAGAGAAGCTGTGAAGCTCTGGCCTCAGTTCTCAGCTCCAAGTCCTCTAGTCTGAGAGAGCTGGACCTGAGTAACAACGACCTGGAAGATTCATCAGTGAAGCTGCTCTCTGTTGGACTGCAGAGTCCACACTGTAGACTGGAGACTCTCAGGTCAGGATCACTGTTACTATTCAACAGACCGTTTACATTCTGTTTTATGTGCACATTAATCAGAGAAAATACCTGAACTCTCATTTTCCTGCATGTGTTGTGAACCCCAAATTCTTCTCTGAGAGAACATGCCATTATTTTCTCACCTCACTGTCTCTTGTTGAAATAGAAAAGTTCACCTGCAAAAACAGATATCTTTATTTGTACTTAAAAAAAAAATTAATACACTATAAATACTGTGGGCTTCACGCGTTCCTTTCGAGCTGACCTGGCAGCGTTCATTTCTACTGTGCCTCGCTGGTTCCCCCTGGAGGTCTTGCGCGCTTCACGTGCTCTCGTATGCTATTAAGAATCATGAGGTAATTAAAAAAAAATCTGTGAATCACCTTCACATAAATCATCTAAATCATTTTTTGTGTGCACTCCAGGGAGTATCAAACAGGTCTTATTTCATTTTAAGAATGACATTTATGTTTTTTACAAATGAACTCTTCTTGAGTCAAGAACTAAAATGAAAAAACGAACCTGATGCTTGAGTCAACTATTAATATTGGGGACAATAACAGTTTCTGCATTATCATAATTGTATGTACCAATGAGAAAATCCAACATGTAACACTTTTATACTGAAAGATGGGATCTCTTTCTCAGAAAACCTGTATAAAATCATCAATCGTAAACAATCAAATGAATAGTGCTGGGTGATATGGATGAAAATGTTACCCAATTCAAATTTCCATATAGTGTGATAGAGTTTTATCACAATATACATAATGCTACCCTAAAATCATAATTTTTTTATTATTATTATTTCAATAATACAAACACTACAATACAAACACACATACAATCCACCAACCAACATACAATAAACACACCATTGAGCAACAGAGCACAATTAAAACAGGACACCATTAAAAATGACAGGACAGACAAAATATATACATATATACATATAACAAACATTAAATAAACAAAACAAAGAATAGTGATGATCATTATTATCACACTAAGGTTGGCCTTAATCTGTTCAATTTCTTATGATAATCTTTCATTGTTCCCTGTCTATTTGCAATAATGTCCCAGAATCCATCTCCTCCCCTCTCACTTCCTTAGCCTTAGGTGGCTCAGAGTGGAGGAGAGGGTTTCTCAGATCAAACTGTGCATGGTTTTTAGGATTTTTAAACGGGAGGCTCTTCGTTACCTCTATGACTACTTTTGTAAAGTCAGCGATGTACATGGCTACTCCACAAGAGGTAGCACTGCCAACATTGTTCTGCCCAAATTTAAATCGTTAAAGGGTAAATGTACTTTATCTTACACAGCAGCTATTTTATGGAACAAACTCCCTGAGAGTATAAAGACCCTTAATTCCAGGTTTTCTTTTAAGCTTGCCTTGAAAAAATGGCTGGTTGGTTCGCAAATGGGTTCCTAACCTTTTTATTTTCTTCTGTCTCCAGTATGCTTGCAGTTTTTAAACCCATGGTAGGTCTTTGATTTATTATATGAGCTGGTTCTCTTTTTATTTATTGATTGGTGCACTTTGTTGTTGTTTAAATAACCATTCTCAGTCATTGAGTGTATGACTGTGTTGTTAATGTTTTTGTTTGTTTATGTTGCCCGCGCACACACGTGCTCACATCTGCAACACATACATTCTCTCCACTTGTCCCACACATAAGGACCACAATGGAAACAAGCCCTCGGGCTTTATTGTGTTTTATTCCTTTTGATCAATATTGTTTTGTTGTATTGTTGCACAATTCTACTTTTATTGAATCAATAAATATATCAATCAATCAATCAATCAATCAATGTCTTCTAACAAAAAGTAATGCTCTAGAAAAGAGAAAACAAGGGAGAGTCAATTGTTCTTTTCCCTTCAATTCAAAAATGAATCTCTTACCCAATAATATCACAGTTTTGTTTTACATAACAGGACAATTTCTTAATTCACCAAGTATAATTGTTTGAGGGCACATGGTTAGCACAATTTAATTTAAAGCTAGCGATCTCTTAATAGTCAACCAAAAAGTCAACACATGAGGGCAGAACCAAAATAAATGGAACATATCTTCAATTTCAAAATTACAAAAGAGACAGTTTTGATCATTTTCCAAACCCCAAATAAAAAGCATTTTTCTTGTTGGCAGTATTTTGTATAATTGTTTTAATTGAAAGAACTGTGACTTTGTGTCTATAATAGAACTATAGGTTGATTGTCTCCATGGCAGTGCGCAATATCAAAAAATCCCCTCCCAGTATGATTGAAATATCTCTGGCTTATCATTCAAATCATATGCCGTCAAGAAAAGATTATACAAATTTATCTTTTGACTTTTAAGCCAAAGACTATTCTTTATTGAAGGCTTACACAAAGTTTTCTTCCTGCACCCTCCACCTTTTTCTTCCAGGCCAAAGGCACTGCAGCTGATAATATCTAAATTCTGAACAAAATATTCCAAATGTTTCACAAAATAACTCGTATGAATAAACATTACCATCAATTATATAATTTATAGAAATGATGCCCTTTTCAACAAACTGCTCCCATCTATCAATTTATTAGTATTAAACCATATCATTTGTTGCAAAATTGCATCAACAGAATCTGGTGGAAAATACTGGAAGTGTAACCGTGCCTGTATCATGTCTTTAAAAAAGGGTGATCAATTGGTGAAGATCTTTTGTATACATTGAAAATAAATTTTTGAAATTTGGAGAAAAGGAAAGAGTTGATGCTTAAAAATTGGATGGATGTTAGAAATAAGTTGTGAAGAGCTCCAAGTGGGGTTCCAGTACATTTTTTGGATTCATGATGCCCTTAAAGGTTCTCCTGAATAAGAGTTGAATAGATTCACATGTTAACTTTGATTTAAAACTCTTTAAAACACACTTATTTATTGCTAGAATAAAACTAAATAGTAACACTTTTTAACTCATTGAGTGCCAATGACGACTATAGTCGTCAATTCAAATAGTAACGTAGAGTGCCAATGACGACTAAAGTCGTGAATTGCGTTTTTTGACGGTGGGACGTGAATCAAAGCCTGATGCATCTCCTGTGAAAGTATGGGGGATGTTGAATGTGTAAAAGCTATTTTACGGACCCATTAGGTGGCGACAGTGCTCTCCAGATTAGAGAAAGGTGAGGAAAAAAACAGAAGAAGCCGTGGGGACACGGAAACCGCATCGGTATGCATCGATATGCATGAAGCATAACGTTAGCTGTGCCTGCAGCAGCCAATCTGCTAAAAAAAACGGCGGAACGCTGTGAAAAAGCTGGGTTTTCAGTGCAGAGCAAACGCAGCAGAGAGCCACCAGAGCCACCAGAGACACACCCACGGAGGAGGGGTTTGCAGTTGAGGGGGGGTGGGGCACGCAGGGCAGCATACACACTGACCCAGACAGCAGGCTCGATGGACAGATTGGTTGGCAAACACAAGCTATATCTGATGCCCACCAGCAGTAAATCAAGACCAGCAAGAAGGTGTAGGGTCTGCGCAGCAGGGGCCAGCGCTGCGCTGGTTGCAGCTAAAAAATATTATTTTTGAGGTGTCACTACATCAGAAAATATTAGCTTCAGAGTCAGTGATGTGCTTGAAATGCTTCATTTCACAAAAGGCTGATTATCTCAGCTTCTAGTTTGAAACGTCTGTTTTTGCTGAAAACAACCTATCTTCTCCGGCTGATAACTAAAGAACGGAAAATGATATCAATAAACTTTTTTTTGCTGATGATACAATAGACTCTCATGGTTCTTTGGGCGTGTTCGGTGTTTACATAGTAATATCACACAATATTCTGTGGGCCTCGAGAAATCACTGAAAACGCTCTGAAAGGGCTGGCACTGGGAGCATCCGTTTTCCAAAAGTGGCTGGCACTCAATGAGATAATAACGTTCAGTCATAAGCCATTTATAAGCCTTTAGTTAATGACGAACTAACCATTTACAAAACATGAATATATATTTACAGATGATTAATAAATGTTATGTTAACATAAATGTGTCATCTATAAACCTTTAGTAAATTAAGTGTTCCTCACCTGTTGTAAATTATGTGTAAATAATTTGCAATTAATTTACAAGGCTTTCTGCATCCCCTGATCTAAAGTGTAAACCATTCATGACACATACATGTGTTACATACACATGTACATCAGTTTTGTCTTACATACACATGTGGTAGCTCTGTTTGTCAAAATTGAAGCCAATGCAGAAGTGTCCTCTTGCCTGTAGGGGGCGACCCATTGGTTTGTGGACTTCTGTTTTGAAGCCTCAAGTATGGCCTCAGTAAACACTTTCCTAATGCGTTTATGGTCTCAATCCCTATATTCAGACTATGTTTTGGGGCGTGATTGACAGGTGACTTGTCCATTGATCACACAGCTCGCCGATCATGGACCAATAGCAGGCCGTGCTCTGTGGGAAACCCCTGGACTTGTGTCGAGATCCAAGTTGGTAATGGCCAAAATGCCATACGTGAGGCGTCAAAAAACAGAAGTGCACAGACCAATTGGTCGCCCCCTGCAGGCCATTCAAAATAATGCAGGTTTAAGTGCACTTCCGCATTGGCTTCAATTTTGACAGAGCTACCCCCTTGTATGTAACACATTTATGTGTGATGAATGGTTTACACTTTAGATTAGGGGATGCAGAAATCCTTGTTGTAAATTAATTGTAAATGATTTACACATCATTTATAACAGGTGAGGAACACTTCATTTACTAAAAGTTTTTAGATGACTTACAACGCATTTGTGATATGTTAACACCTTGGGTGCCATGGACGCCGTACGGCGTCTTTTTATTAATCTCGCTTGGGTGCCAAAGACGCCATACGGCGTCTTTTTTTCGAAATTGCTTTTATTCAATTTTTAGATCGTTTAGGACCTTGGGCAAGTATTCAACATGAATCCCTACAAGAATCGGATGCGTAAATCGGCGCAATCTTGACGCGATGCAGTGCTGCCCCCCCCCCCTTCCTGCGTCAGGGCGCTGCCTTTCTCTTCTTGAGAGCGCGACAATCGCCATTCCTTCCTTGTCTTCCCTTCCTCTCGGTCCGTTTATTTCCTCTTGAGCATATCCATAGCATAGCGAGTATTTAGCGAGTATTTAGCATAGTCATTAGCGATAGATTATATTTAGATCAGTTTGTGAGATTGTGTGGTGAGTAGATTTGAGTGTTTGGCGTGTTTGGTGAGTGGTTTGTGTGTCTGAGACACACAAACCACACACAGTGTGTGTGTGTGTGTGTGTGTGTGTGTGTGTGGGAGATCGCGTGTGTTAGTTAGCGTTAGCAGTAGATTAGCTCTTAGTTAGTAGTGTGTTTGTGAAAAAAAAAATAAAAAAAATAAAAAAAATAAGTGTCGGTGTTGGTGTTGGTGTCGGTGTGTCTGTCTGTCTGTCTGTGTGTGTGTGTGTGTGTGTGTGTGTGTGTAGTTGTCTCTGTCTGTGTGTCTGTGTTAGCTAGTTTATAGCCAGGTGTAGGCGTGTAGCTATAGATTAGCAGTATGCCCAGGCGCAGACGGCCTAGGCCCGGAGCTGGCCAGCTTACGCTGGAGCAGGCCCTCTGCCGTGCCGTGAGGAAGAGAGATCTTCCGGAGACGGACTCGGAGGACCCCTCATCCGATCCTTCATCGGATCCTGCGGAATCCAACACGAGGGATGGTGACTGGCATCCACCACCTCGTCATGCCCACCTGGATTCCAGCGAAGGTGAGATGAATCGATTTTCAAAAAATCATCTGATATTGAAAACACATATCATGTATATTATTTTTATAAACTCTCACTTTGACTACAGACTCTGACGAGTTTGATGAGGAGGAGGAGGAGGAGGAGACTGATCTGGCGCCTCAGAGAGGCTCAGAGGAGGGGGATGTGGCGATGGCGTCTTCTTCAAGAGGTGAGAACCTATACTTTGCAGGAAATTCATGTCACGTATACAGCCAGCTACATCTATAATAATAATAATAATAATTGATTGGATTTATATAGCGCCTTTCTAGACACACAAAGCGCTTCACATATCAGGGGAGGGAGGGGGAGGGAACTCAACTCATCCACCATGTATTTGTCAGGACAAAAGGAAACCATGAGAACAATCTAAACATGTGACTTACAGTACAGTATCTATATAGGAACAGGCATCACTGGCCAGCAAGTAAACAAACCATTGGAGGTAATAATGTAAAAAATAAAAAAAATAAACGCACACACTTATTCATCAATTTATTTTTGTCAACACAAAGCTTGGTAAGAATAACAATCCTGAATTAGCCTACTAATACCATGTAAAATATAAAATTTCAGAGTTGCAGCACAGCTCTGAGGAGGGGACTGACGATGAAGAGGCAGGTGCTCCCGCCAGCTTTCGTCGTGCCCGCTTGCAGTCCAGTGACGAAGGTGAGATATAAGCCATTTTAGAATTACAATTATTCATCTGATATTGAAAACATAAACTTTTTTCCCTCAAGAATGTATCATATTTTATAAACTCACTTTGACTACAGGGGAGGAGGAGGAGGAGGTGGTGGAGGAGGAGGAGGAGGAGGAGGTGGTGACTGAGCGCGTGCGGGCATCTGCAGTTGGGAAGAGAGGGTCTTCAAGAGGTGAGAATCTATAGATACTTTACAGGAAATTCATGTCACGTATGCAGCCAGCTCATCTATAATAATAATAATAATATCAATTATTATTATTATTATTGTCAACACAAGGCTTCTAATTATTGGAAAAAAGACAGCTTTTTTACATATCACAATTGTCTGAAGAAAAACCTTTTATTTCATTTTTCAGCGGGCAAGCCTCGTCAGGAGGACTCTCCACGCTGGCATACTATGCCAGACTGGAGCCCCAAAATCTTCCCGTTCACAGCAGTGCCAGGTCCCAGGAATGCGGCTGCATCCCTCCAGTCAGACAAGCCGGCAGATTTCCTGGAGCTGTTCCTCTGTGATGAGCTGCTGCAGATGATAGTTGAGCAGACCAACATCTACACTAAACAGTGTATCGCGCTGCTGGATGAGCTGCACATGCCCTACACCCGGGTAAACGCCTGGCAACCGCTGTCTGTGGGAGAGCTGAAGCGTTTCCTGGGGCTCCTCTTCCTGACTGGCCTTATCAAGAAGCCCAGGATTGCGGACTACTGGTCTCTTGATGTGGCGATGGAGACCCCATACTTCAGAAAGAGGTTCCAGCTGATATGGCGCTTTCTCCATTTCTGTGACAATCAGAGGGTCGATGCCACCGACCGGCTCCACAAAGTGCGGCTCATCCTTGACTTGCTCCTCTCCAAGTTCAAGGAAATGTATCAGCCCTCACAAAACATTAGTGTGGATGAAGGGATGCTGTTGTGGAGGGGGAGGCTACGTTTCCGTGTGTACAATCCAGCAAAACCGATAAAGTACGGAATAAAAAGCTACATTCTGTGTGATTCAGATAACGGTTATTGCTATGCAATGAAACCATACTGTGGAATTCACAGCACACTTCTCGACACCGTGCAGTTCCTCATTGCCGGCCTTGAGGGATATGGCTACCGTTTCTGGATGGACAATTTCTACAACAGCGGGACCGTGAGCCGACGTCTCCTCAGCCTCCAGATGCACTCAGCTGGGACACTCCGGGTGAGGAGGGGCGAACCTGCGTCCATCCGGCAGGTGACCATGTCGGATCTGCGAGTAGGTGAACGACTCGCTCGTCATGACGATGGGGTGATGTTCCTGGCATGGCGGGACAAGCGCATCGTCAGGATGATCTCCACCTTCCACCAGGATGTCATGAAGACTGTGGCGGTAAAAGAGAAAGGGCAAAGTGAACGGGTCCTGCAGAGCAAGCCAGCATGTGTTGTCGAGTACAACCAGTACATGAGTGGGGTCGATCGACTTGACCAGAAGATCTCCTACTATCCATTTGTGAGGAAGACGTCCAAATGGAGCTCCAAGTTCGTGGTCTACCTCATGCAGATTGCAATGAGCAACGCGTTTACTGTGTACAGGAAATGCAATCCTACGTCCAGCTGCAAAGTGCTCAAAGACTTCACCCTGTCTGTGGTGAAATCGTGGACGGAGGCGACATCTGCTTGCCCCCCCCCCTCCTCCTCCGGCAGACGAGCCACCTCCTCTTCCTCCAGGAAAGACACCAAGACACACACGCCAACGGTCCAATTCAGTGAGGCAGAATGTGGACTTTGCGGGACATGTGCCACAGCCGGTGAAAGTCCCGCCCACCAAGAGCAAGGCAAATCGTAAATGTGCACACTGCGCAGCAAAGGGACACCGTAAAGAGACCAAATTTGTCTGCCCGCAATGTGACCATGTACCTCTCTGCCTCTACCCCTGCTTTTTTGAGTACCACTCACAGTGATTGTTGTATCTTTATACAACAATCACTGTGAGTGATACTCAAAAAGAGACTAGATAACAGTACTATTATTATTCTATAGTTATTTATAGATTATTATTATATATATTATTATATATTATTATATATATTATTATTATATATTATATTATTATATATTATTATATATAGATAGTTATTTATAGATTATTCTATCCTATTCTATAGTACTATAGACTCGCCCCCACATCTCAAAGCAGCAGTTATAAAAGATCTGTATGTTTTGTGCTATAAAAGATCTGTATGTTTTGTGCTAACTCCAGGTCATCTGAATATGGCTGTCCGGACAGGGGGACGCCCAGAGAGGCCACGGCCCATTGTTTATAGTACAAGACAATAATATTTTCTATAACAGTGATGCTGATGTCATAACTGTCCTCAATGTCATAGGCTCGGATGATGTCATCGGTACAAGTGTCCAGTGATGTCAGCAGTGATGATGTCATCGCTCGTGACCTTTTTTTGCCTCCAATATACAGCATGTGTTCATTTCCAACTCCTGTGAAGGTTCTTTTCAAGAAAATAAAACAATGCAGGAAATTTTGTGTTTGAATATTTTTATAATGTTACACAAAAAATGAAAGCTTAGAATGTGTAGTTTCATCCAGAAAAAAAAAAAAGTTGATATCTTCTTTCTTTGTGGAAATATGGACTTCAATATCCAGCATGACCCCGTGGAAGTGAGCATTTTGATGTTAGACCAAGCTGCATACTAATATTAGTAGAAAAAAAAAAAAACATTCTTTTGACATACTTTTCCCGCAGGTAAACTAGACATTCTAAGCTTTCATTTCAGCTATATCATTTTGTTCAACTCAAAGCAGAATTCATTCTGTCGCCTTTCTAACATAAAGATGTGATTATCTCAGAAACTAAGTTCAGCATGCTGTTTTCGGTCTAAAACACTCTTTTTCAGAGCGGTGTATTTCCAAAATGGAACGGTTTATAAACACAGTTTTTTTTTTAAATGAAACAGAAGGGTTCAAAGTTTCATAGAGGCTATTGGTTGTCCATATAAGAGGAACACAAAAAATGATATGGCTATATTAAAATGCATTGCGGCCTATGTGGCACAGTACAGCAACCTTTTGCCCAAGAGCCGTGGCACTCAAAGTGTTAACATAGCATTTATTAATCATCTACAAATGTATATTTGCATGTTTTGTAAGTGATTAGTTCATCATTACCTAAAGGCTTATAAATGACTTACGACTGAACATTATTACAAAGTGTTACCAACTAAATAAAACAAAAAACAAAAGAATAAATAAATAAGAATAGACAACAAGCAGAAGTGAAAATGAAATGAAAGCCTGTTTTTCCAGTATGATTTGAACACAGCAGAAAGCCAGCAGGCAGCACATTGATGTAAACATGACTGAGGGGACCGAAGTGCAGAGACAGAAACTCAAGACAAAGAATAAATAAACTGAAAAGAGTCTTTACTTCAAAAATGCCCGTGAACAAAACAGCAAAACAAAACTCTTTCTTGGTATCTCAAGTCAAAGTGGTGAAATCCAAGACTGAGCAAAGAGCAACTGAGAGCAGCAACTTAATATCAATCCAGGTCAGAGGAGACAGATGACCACAGTAAAGTAATGAAACAGGTGGGAACAGTTGATCCATATTGACACCAAGTGGTCCAGATCGAACAGTTTAGTGAGGCCATCTAGTGGTGACCCAGGCTATGACAAATAAACAGAGAAGGGAGTGAGCAGCACTAAGAAAACATCGTCAGGGGGCAGTGGTAAGCGCTGTCGCCTCACAGCTAGAAGGTCCTGGGTTCGATTCCCACCTGGGACGCTGTGAGCGCTGAAGGAATGCGTGCCCGTCCGCATGTCCTCGAGTGCCCGCCGCCCGGGTGGGGTCGTCAAAAGGGCCTTTCTGTGTGGAGTTTGCATGTTCTTCCCGTGCTCCCTGGGGGTTTCCTTCATATAGGAAATCCACACCAAAAGAAGTGACTGGCTACTGCCCATGTCTCGGAGGAAGCATGGAGCCAGATGTGGCTCTCCCCAGATCGGCAGAGGGTGGAGCAGCAGCCAGGATAAATAAATTAAAATTAGCACTAATAATAATAAAATGGGGAGAAAAATCGGTGGGGAGAAAAAAAAAGGAAAAGAAAACATTGTCAGAACTGAAATGTCTAATAAGTCTTCAGTCACAACTATCTGAAGACGTTTCACTACAGTGAGAGTGTTACTGTGTTTGAACACTTTTTGAGTTTAACTGTGTGTGTGTGTGTGTGTGTGTGTGTGTGTGTGTGTGTGTGTGTGTGTGTGTGTCTAGAAAGTCACTCCTGTTTAACTGAAGCTATGTAAAATTCAGTGAAGGGAGTGATGTAATGTTGAACCATAGGTGTAATGCCCACTGGGGGGGGGGAGACATGTCCCCCACTTCTCAAAATCCAGATTCTGCCCCCCCCCCCCCCCCCCCCCCACTATTTAAACTGATGAGAGAAGAGAACAGGACAGTATAGAACAGTGATTCTCAACCCTTTTCCTAATCTAGTCCACAATAGGACCACAGACCCCATAAAGCCATATAAACATGAACTGTGGACTATGCCCGTTGAATCAGGTGCAGGTATTTCCCAGAGTTACTCTTCCAGACAAGACGCAGCGTTGTTTCCACACATGAGATCAATCCTCTGGTGTAGAGACTAGAGAGAGGGAGGGCAGGTGGAGACGTTAGTGTGCTGCACACTAGTCTGCAGACTGCAGCCAGGAATAGTGTTTATGCTAAACAGACTTTTAATGAAATGTTTCAATGTAGACTACATCAAGAGATAGATTTCAGAAAGTAATTCTCCACTCCATGAAAAACCTTCTATGCATTATTCAGGTGATAGCGTGGGGTGGCGATGTCCAAAAGCCATGTGGGTGATGTCCACATCGCCCAAAAGCCACCAGTCAAAATAGTAGTTGCACTAAAGTTAAACGGTGGAAAAGATGATTTTACAAGTGGCATTCAAGTCATATCTGACTAGTTTTCAATTTATTTCTCTCCACAAAAGTTATGTCTCGAATATATAGCCTAATGCAGCATTCATCTTGTTGCATTTTCACGTTTCAAACTGACAGATGGAGAAAAAGAAACAATTCGACTTTCACTTGTTTACTCACCAACTTGGCTCCCTTCCAAATAATCCAACCACGTCCATTCATGAAATTAAATAGCATGGGGACATTAATGGTTTGTAAAAGTGCCATTTAACAAGTATTTATAGGCTATAATAATCTTGTCTCACTGGCTTTCCCTCTCACCCCCACTCGCCCGCTCACTCTGGACATGAGGCTGGACCTGCTAAACTAGAGCCGCTCCTCGTGCTGATATTAAGTAGATGAAAAGAGCTGCATGGTAAACAGTATGTTTCTCCTCCTCCTTTGATAGAAACGTTAATAATAAACTGACCGGGAGCATAATTCTTGTGCGGACATTATTTACCGTGTTTCTCAAGTAAGTAAGTAAGTAAGTAAATTTTATTTATTAGCACTTATCACAGAGATGACTCACAAAGTGCTTCACAGGTTAAGAAACACACAAAAATAAACACAAAAATAGGACAATGCATACAAATTAAAACAGTGAGATGGAGAAATAGCATACAGGACAGCAGGGTTACAGAGAAACGAACATCAGGCCAGTCTAGGCAACAAATGCCTGTCTAAACAGAAATGTTTTCAACTGCTTTTTAAAGATCTCAACTGAGGCCGCGGCCCTCAAGACCGGTGGAAGAGCATTCCACAACCTAGGAGCTACAGACTCAAAGGCTCGGTCACCTTTGGTTACGAGTCTGGTGTGGCGCACAACCAAAAGACCCTGGTCAGCAGATCTCAGTGACCTGCTGGGGACATGTGAATGAAGCAGGTCACACAAATATGCAGGTGCCTGACCATGCAAGGCTCTATAAGTAATGACCACAACCTTGAACTGGATCCTGAAATTAACTCATTGAGTGCCAATGACGACAATCGTCGTCAATTTGTTTAGTAACGTAGAGTGCCAATGACGACGATTGTCGTCAATTGCGTTTTTTGACGATGGGACGTGGATCAAAGCCTAATATATCTCCTGTAAAATTTTGGGGCATGTTGAATGTGTATAACCTATTTTACCGACCCATTAGGTGGCGACAGTGCTCTCCAGATTAGAGAAAGTTGAGTAAAAACAGCAGAAAAAGCCGTGATGAAACCATTCTCATGTCATGCTTTTCGCTGTCGCGCTGGGAGCCGGCGCACAACGGTGGGGGGCCCCCCGAAAATAGACTCTGGGTGCAGCACACTTTGAAACGCGCAGCAGAAAGCCCAGAAAGCCCAGAATCGGACGCAGCTTCATCCCAGCTCACAACTGAAACCCCAGAAACGAGCGAGCCCGATCCAGACTGCCCCGACGAGCGGCCGCCATCCAGGCAGCAGAGACTCGCCTGACACAAGCAGCACTCAGAGCGAGCAGAGCCACCAGAGACACACCCACGGAGGAGGAGTTTGCAGTAGAGGGGGGTGGGGGTGCTGTTATATTGAAGGAAATTACTGTTTCAGGTCAGAAAATATTAGCTTCAGAGTCAGTGGGCCCTATTCTCCCACAAGCCTTCGGCGCTAAAACGGGCCTTAAACGCAAAAAAACGTGCCTTGCGCCTGTTTTGGGACGATATCAATATGGCTTTAGGCTGCCAAATGCGCTTTAGGCCGAATGGGCGTGGCGCAGTCCCAGAATGGGCCAAAGTGGGCGTGTCGGCGCTAAATACCGGCGTACTGCTATCTTCCGACCTGGCGTTAATTTAGCGCCTTGCGCCTTTGAAAAGCAGGCCTATTCAGTGGGCCAGTTGCGCGGAGCGCTCCCCTCTGGCTCTCTCCCTCCCCTCTGGCTCTCTCCTCTTTCACCCTTCTCTGTGTCACCTCTCTCCCTCTCTCCTCAGTCTGACAGGCACAATACCGACTGTCTCTGACTCCCTCGCTCAGAGTCCCATAGAAAAAATAAGCTGTAACTTCACTGCAATGTGAATGTCCCAAGATGCATTGTGTTTCTCCATTTCGCTACTAAATAGCAACCAAATGAGCCGAAAACCTATATTAAGGGAGGATCTAAATAATGTGTAATGGTAAGACAACCTCCAATTGTAGAACATTTCAATATTGGACCAAATAAAACATTGAAATGAAAACACCACCCTATTTGAAACATATATGTCCTACTGGGGCTATATATACCCCTTGTACCCCTTGTCGATTTAACGTGATTTAGATAAGTGACAGCGGAACGCGCTTCGGAAGCTTCTACTGTCATCTGCTATACTGTGATGTCCGCTCCAATAACTTGGCCCTACTCCACATTTAGTTTTACAATAAAAACACATTTATGCAATGACTTTACATAATGTAGGCTATATTTATGTGCATCATCCTTCCTGCAGCAGGCGAGAGAAAATGATATCTTTCTGGACAAACTTTCACCAATCTAATAGGCTATATTTTTCTAGCTGATGCGTTTAGAACATTATTTTCACTTTGATCTTGCTATAGTGTAGCGTTTTTACATGCTTGCAGTATTTCAACTGCAGTTATATTGGTTTGAGAAGCATCATAATATGGAATAATAGCCGATATACTGTATGGAGACAGACGGGATGAAGGGAGGGGGGGGGGGGGGGGGGGGATCAGAGGCTTGGGTTTCGTCTGGTTTTGCTGGATCACTGGAATGGAGCTTAAAAGGCAAGCATGCAATTCGTTTATTGCACTCATCCAATGAACTGACGGTGCATAATTTTACGCTTAAAAGGCGTGGTTGTAATGGTTGAGGCTGCGTCTAGCGCCAAGACCAAGATATCAAGTGCGCTGGTCCACGCCCACTGATTTGGGCTGCGCCAGGCGCTCGGCCTAGAAACAGCGCCGATGCAACGATAGGGACCAAGTGATTTGCTTGAAATCTTCTCCGGCTGATAACTAAAGAACGGAAAATGATATCAATAAACTTTTTTTTGCTGCTGATACAATAGAGTCTCATCATTCTTTGTGCGTGTTCGGTGTCTCGAGAAATCACTGAAAACGCTCTGAAACTCTGGCACTGGGAGCGTCCGTTCTCCAAAAGTGGCACTGGCACTCAATGAGTTAACAGGACACCAATGCAGGGAGGCCAGGACAGGGGTAATGTGACTAGACCTACTTGTCCTGGTCAACAATCTGGCCGCAGCATTTTGGAGCAGTTGGAGGCGGTCCAGATATGTTTTGCTGAGGCAAGTAAACAAAGAATTATAATAATCTTGTGATGAAACAAAAGCATCTATAATCATTTCTAGCTCATGTGAAACGACAGACCTGAGCTTAGCTATGTTTCTAAGGTGGAAGAAACATGTACGTGACAGGGACTTGATGTGTTTATCCAGGTGCATAGCCTGATCAAAAATCACACCAAGGTTTCTCAGGCTTGATCGCACATTCGAGCTAAGGGCCCCAATACAGTCAGCCACCTTGGCGGCAACATTATCAGGAGCAACAATCAATACCTCTGTTTTTTCAGCATTTAGCTGAAGAAAGTTGCTGGCTAGCCAATCCTTGATTGCACATAAACAGTCATATAAAACATTAAAATCATCCATCCTGTCAGGGTTAAAAGAAAAATGCAGCTGAATATCATCGGCATAAAAATGATAAGAAATACCCTTAAAACTGCTAATAATGAGTCCTAAAGGGAGCATATATAAGGCGAAAAGAAAAGGACCCATTATCGAGCCCTGTGGCACCCCACAGGATAAGGGGGCAGACTTAGACCAGGGCCCACAGCTACAGAGAAACTTCTATCCGAAAGATAAGAGGAAAACCAATCCAGGGCGCACCCCGAGATGCCCACCCACTCTCTGAGACGGTCGATCATGATGCGGTGATCCACAGTATCAAAAGCTGCGCTCAGATCAAGCAGCACCAGAACAGAACATTTACCGGCATCAGAGGCCATCAATAAATCATTCAAGTCTCTATGGAGAGCTGTCTCTGTAGAGTGTTTCTGAAGGAAACCGGACTGAAAATTATCTAAAATATTGTGGTTGTTTAATTATCAGTGAGCTGCTTGGCAACGACCTTTTCTAAAATCTTTGAAATAAAAGGGAGCTTTGAAATAGGCCAGTAGTTGCTGGGAAGCAAAGGGTCCAGGTTGGGCTTTTTAAGGAGAGGCTGGACAACCGCCTGTTTAAAATAGGAGGGAACACAGCGAGATTCCAGTGAGCAGTTTATGATTGAGAGCACACAGGGGCCTATAGAGCTCATTACATCCTGTAGCAATGTAGTCGGTAAAATGTCTAAAGGGCTGGAGGAAGTTTTCATACTGCCCACTAGCTCCGTTAAATCTTCCAAGGAGATGGGAGAAAAACAAGACATAATGGACTGCTGAGCCGGACAAGCGGGTAGGGGAGAGGAGGAGGGAGCAATGCTCGACCTTACCCTCGCAACTTTGTCGACAAAAAATGAAAGAAAATTTTCGCAGTCATTGTGAGAAAACACAGGTGCAGAGTGCACTGGAGGGCTAACAATGTTTTTTATTGTGTCAAAAAGGATTTTAGGGTTTCACCTACTGGAGGAGATAAGATTGGCAAAAAAGGAAGCCCTCGCATCCTTAACCATGGAGTTGAACTCAGTTAAAAGTTATTTAAGATAGGCGGTGGACCTGCAGCTCAGTGGCCTTGTGGTCTGAGTGTCCGCCCTGAGACTGGGAGGTTGTGAGTTCGATCCCCGGCCGAGTCATACCAAAGACTATAAAAATGGGACCCATTGCCTCCCTGCTTGGCACTCAGCATCAAAGGTTTGGAATTGGGGGGTTAGATCACCAAATGATTCCCGAGCGCGGCACTGCTGCTGCTCACCGCTCCCCGAGGGGATGTGTCAAATGCGGAGAACAAATCTCGCACACTCAGGTGTGTGACAATCGTTGGGACTTTACCTTTAGAAGACTTCCACCGGTGCTCCACACCCCGACATTTACGCCTAAAAGAACGAATGTCATCGTTTAACCAGGGTGATGAATTTACAGAGCGAACAGAACGCGACTTAAGAGGAGCGAGCAGTGCGAGATCATTTGGAAGAGAGCCAAAAAAGCGGACCAAGGAATCAACATCGACATCGCCAGATGGCTGCACCACACTATCAAAAGCAGAGGAGAAATTTTCTGCAGAAAATCCATTTAACACGTTCACTGCCAATGACGAGTTGACTCGTCAAACACAATCCAACCGTTCACTGCCAATGACGAGTTGACTCGTCAAAAAAAAAAAAAACGGTGCTACGTGGATCAATGCCCCCCACGTCTCCTATAAAAAATATTGGAAGTATTGAATGTGTATAATCTATTTTACCGACCAACTAAGTGGCGACAGTGCTCTCCCGACAGAGAGAAAGCCAACCAAAAACAGCCGCGGGAGAAAGCCATTCTCAAGGAAATGGCTTGGCGATTTTACAGTCATCAGTCACCAGACTCGCCCGAGAGCGGCCGCGCCAGCAGCAGCACACCGAGAGCGGAGAGCGGTGCTGGCGTGGGGGATTGCAAATTTGCATAATAGATTATGGGTGAAACACACTTTGAAACACCCGCAGAAAGGCCAGAATCGCACGCATTCCGAAAACCCAGAAACGAACGAGCCTCATTCTCATACTGTAGGCGAAAACGCTTTCACGCTGCTGCACACAGCCGCACAACGGTGGGGGGTTCCAAAAATAGACTGGGTGGGCAGCATAAAGCCTAGAATCGCACAAAGCTTCATCAAAGCTCTCAACCGAAAATCCAAGAAACGATTGAGTCCCATCCACAGTCCACACTCGCCACACTCGCCGACGAGGGGCCGCCAGAGAGGGAGGCTGCTCACTGCTCAGACAGGCAGGAGAAACTGGCTTGTGACAAACGCCACCAGACACGCCCACGGAGGGAGGAGTTTGAATGAGAGGGTGTTCAGAACTATATTGTTCAGATGTCTGATCTCTCACTGATGCCAAAAATAAATGGTTAAAGTGACTGTTCTGCCTGTTTGATTGAATTTCACAAAACTGCGATTATCTCAGCTTCCTGTCTCAGATGCTGAAACCATGCTGTACTCAACGGCTAATATCTACATAACTACTAACTCTACAAACTAACTCTTTTAGACAGAGAAAGCACACATTCTATTAGTACTTTTGTGAACTTCGTGTTCACAAAGTCCAAGCAGAAAATTATCCTCGGCTCTTGTAAAATGAGCCAGAATCCTCAAAAAACGGCTTGGCAGAAGCTACCTACAGTAAAAAAAAAATGGCTGGCAGTGAATGTGTTAACATGCGTGAGCACTTCACACGCTTATCAGTTAAACGATCGGTGTTAAAGACAGAGTAAAAATAACACAAACATGGTCAGTCACAAGCAACTCCTCAGAGCCAAGTTTATGTTTAAACCCAAAGTAAAAACAAGGTCCAGAGTGTTACCCTTAATGTGCAAAATTAAAAGATTCAGTAACACTTAAAAAATTAACAGCAAAGCTATTTGTCGAGTCATTTACATGGATGTTAAAATAACCAACCATCAAAATCTGCTCAAATTTAATAATGGAGGCTAAGAAGTCACTGAATTCTGATAAAAAAGAGCTATTTAGACCAGGAGGGTGATACATTAAAATGCAATAAAACGGGTGCGAGTAGTTGATTTGTCCTGCACCTGCTTATTGAGAGCTCTGATGTGAAGGAATATTTCGCACAAGCGGGTTCCTTGTGAAGCAGAAAGCAAAATAAATAGCCTATCAAATAAACAGGCTGCATCTGAGGATATTTTATTTTATGAACCTCCAACATTTAAGAAACTGACACCTAGGATATATAATCACAGAATGACCAAGCGAATCTAAAAGAGATGATGTAGCCTGTTATTTTTTGGAGACAATTGGAGTTTGAAAATAGAGCTGTTTGGATATAATCATCTGTGCATTGAGAGATGCATTTCAGGAGGCATTTTGAATAAAATTGGACTTACGGAGCGGTGTTTTGATTAAAGCCTCATGGTCGGAACAGGAGTGAAAAACTGCAGTCAACAGCTGAGTAGTCTACTACAGCCTCTGGAAGCTGAAGCACGCACACACACATGTCAACAGCTGAGTAGTCTACTACAGCGTCTGGAAGCTGTAGCACGCACACATTTTCAATCAGGTGCGACTCTGAGAGGAAATATCTGATATGTCCACTTAGATTCCAGTCACATCGCATTGGGCCATGTCTGATTCATATCTGATTTATTTCAACATGTGACTGAGGCCTGAATGGGACCTGACAATATCCTGTTTGTTTATGAACTTTTAGAAATAAATTATGCTTGGATAAGAGTGATTGATTGGTCTGTCATGCTACATACTGTAGGTACAACTAAAGTATTTCCCAACATTTGATAAAATTGCCCTGAAAATTATCCAAAATGACCCTGAAATATATTTCAGATGGGCAAAAATAGCCCTTGTTTAAAAAAGTTAATTTCCTACCCTGGTATTGAGTCATGTGTGTAGTTAGTCAAGTAATTTTACCATTACACGTTCTTCATAGATTATTATCTAACCTCTTAATTTTGCTCTCAAAGTGCACCAAATTGATGCAGTTTAATTTAAAATGTAAAAAAATGAATTAATAATAATAAAAGAATTCCGGGAGAGCATGCCCCCCGACCCACCTGGAGAATCCGAGCTCCCGATTTTATTTTGCCACCCCCCCCCCCCCCCACCTTCTCAAACCAACGTTACTCCCTTGTGTTGAACACAATCACCATCAGTTATTGGAAGTTATCAAGCTGCATTTATTTTGAAATCACGCAAAAATGTAACTGAGATAATTATCAATATTGTTGTATCACTCAACACTGCAAACTATTCACTGAAGAAAATGCTTTGGTGTGTGTGTGTGTGTGCGTGCATGCATGTGCGTGTGTGCGTGCGTGCGTGCTTGTCTTTGTGCAGGCTGTCAGGCTGTCTGCTCACAGAGGAAGGCTGTGCTTCTCTGGCCTCAGCTCTGAGCTCCAACCCCTCCCATCTGAGAAAGCTGGACCTGAGCTACAATCATCCAGGAACCGCAGGAGAGCTGCTCTCTGCTGGACTGGAGGATCCACACTGGAGACTGGACTCTCTCAGGTATGGAGAACCAACGTCTGCTACAAGGCTGAGAGTCACATACACTTTCTCTGTCACATTGAGAAGATGAGGAATAATGTTTAATGTTTAATGGAGGACATGAGTGGAACTCCTTCATATTGAACATGTCCATGTTTCCTAGCCTGGGTAAACCCATCCCCCACGTGACCTGCTCTCAGACCTGTTCTCAGTCACTATGGTCTGGAGATCGAGCCATTCAAACCGATTTCTAGGGAGTGTTGGGCCCCCCTCGATAGACCACTCCACCAGCCAACCGTCATCCAATCAGCTTGGTGCACAGAGCACATGCGCAGTGCAACAGATGGCGTCATCACTCTGCGACCTTTGTTGTTAGCGCTCGAGCTAACTCCACCTAGCTAACTCACTAGGCTACTGCTAGCAACCACAACCGGAGCGCGATGGCTACTAGCAATGTGAACGATTTTTGCAGGTTGTGTAAGAGAAACCTTCGTTCTAAAGGCAAGTTGGGCAGCTGCAAACCACTCGAGAAGGGGGTATTTCTACGCCTGGAGAGGGTTGGTGTGAAACTACACCAACAGGATAGCAAATCATGTCGGATTTGCCAGAGTCTGACTGAGGTATGTACTTGTAACCTAATGTACTAGTGCTGCACGATTAATCTACACTTCCCCCGTGCACTCCCGCAAATAAGTAATGTTATGCGCAGCCAGTTTATCAGATAATTTCGCCGTAAAATGTGTCCAGGTGATGAGAAGGTGATGGCTACGTTGCTAGCTAGCTAGCCGCAGACCAGCTATGAACCCCAGTTTGGATGCTCGCTGCCCGTCCACTAAAACGCAAAACGCGATTTCGATATAGCGTGAGGTGATATTTTGATCAACAGACCTCATAACGGGGATCTATAGCCTACTGTTACATGTGTCTACTGTACTGACGTCCTCTCTGTTTATTCTTTCAGGTATTAATTCAATACATTCGATAAATGACTGACTTTTCCTCATCGGCTGTAGTGGGTTAGCGAGGTAACGTTAGCTAGATTACGGGAGCATTTAACGATCTAATGAATTCTAGAAAAACGTGTCAGAAGCTAGCTAACGTTAGCCACGTGTAACATACAGTAACTAATACGTTTTATATTATTAGTCATTTGGATTTGCCAGAGTCTGACTGAGGTATGTACTTGTAACCTAATGTACTAGTGCTGCACGATTAATCTACACTTCCCCCCGTGCACTCCCGCAAATAAGTAATGTTATGCGCAGCCAGTTTATCAGATCATTTCGCCGTAAAATGTTAACGGGGATCTAATACTGTTACATGTGTCTACTGTACTGACGTCCTGTCTGTTTATTCTTTCAGGTATTAATTCAATACCCTTCCAATCCAAACAGACCAGAGTGCCATGCCCCACATCAGCCGCAGGTATTGTGGAGAAGGGCAACTGGTCAGCTGCTGCCAACCTGATGAGGAAACAGGCATGCTTGTTATGCTGGATCCTCCGGCGCTGTTCGCCTCAGGACTTGAAGGCCTAACGTTGTACCATGGACTGTATACATTCTGTGCTAATAATGCTAGCATGCTAACATCCTTTTCACACACACACACACACACTGAATATACCGAAATGCTAGATTTGATCATGGACTTAACGCTAATGTTAATCAAAAACGGCCGCAGTCATAACGGTAAGGTGTGTTTGACTTAATTGAAATATTAACGTTAATGCCCTCACATTTCAGCGTGGTTACAGATAAACCTATTTAACGCTAGCTAGCTACAGTAGATTTTTGGAGGCTATAGCGTTAACGTGAATGTCATGACATAGTGAGCGTAGTGTTATACTGTATATTATACATAATCCAGATCATATTCCAGATGCAACCTAGCTAGATGTTAAGCTCCACACTGCTGTATGAGTACAATCAAATCTATCTAGCCTTGATATCATATTCCAACGTGAATTCAGCTGAGGGGTTCGCTCCAGAACGAGACTGTTGCATTCAATATTTGTACACGTTACTGTGCAGTAGTTAGTGCAGGCTAGTTAATTGTTGGAAGTAAGGTTTTTGAATTCTAAAAGGCTAACAGCACATATTGTTTCTGACTTGGATTGATTAATCAAAATTTTCAAAATCTTTACTACTGTACTGTCCATTAATAATGACATCAGGTGACAAGCTGAAATGTCAATTCTTATAGCAAATCTAGGTAAATTTCAGACTTTAACGTAGTGTCTTGTCTGAAGTGAATACAAGTGACCTATATTTTTCAATCCTGTCTTTGAATAAAAGTTGTACATTGTGTTATACTTGAAAACCATGTCTTTGCTCCCTTAGCCTATTTGTGTTCACAATTACAACAAATCTGTATGGTTTATCTGTTGGCATTAAACCGTGGTATTTCCTTGGGTGATATTCCATATTTGTCATTAAACCTAGCTGTTCACATCTGCATTTTCTACAAATTGGGCTACATTTGCAATGATGAATCAAAGCCACGTGAGATATCACAAGTAGCCTACTTTTATTAAAAAACAAAATAAAATGCAAAGAGAGGTTTCCTTCTCTAACTATTGGTGCGTTCACAAAATATTTACACAATGAGATTTTTTTTTATAAATAAAACGAAGATTGGAGCAGAGGACTACAGAGAAACTTAACCGACCAGCACTCTGCTTCAATCAATGAATGCTTATAAATAAACCATACACATGAGAATTACCGTTAACGTTACAGCATTTAATAACATAAATATGGTGATATCTGGTGGTCTGAAATTACTCTCTAGCTACAGTAGGGTAACTGGCTCCTATTGTGTCTTATTATTGTAACGTTTGAATCAGCGTTTCATAACTATAATAGCCTAATGTTACTGTAGCCTGGATGACGTTAGCTAATGCTACCCAGCCTTCCAGCGTTTATCTTCCATAATGCATTAAATCATAATCACAATGCTATGAAGACATTAGCTGATCACCACAGAGCTGCACAGACAAGTTTATCAGATAATTTCGCCGTAAAATGTGTCCAGGTGATCAGCTCTGAAGCCCCGGCTTGTATGGTCCGCTAAAATCCGATTTCGATATAGGTGTTATTTTGATCAACAGACCTAGCATCACATTATTCAGTTTAAGGATCCTTATGTGGAAACATTTTGAGAACCACTGTTTTGAAGTACTATTACTATAGCTGTTTTCATTCCCACATGACAATACAACAGAATAGAGTATCAAACAAAAACATTTTTATTCGGTTCCACCATGATTCCCACATTAACATTAACAGCTGTTTTCATTTCCTCAACGTAGTTGCATAGCCATATAGCTAGCCATATAGCTAGTAGCTAGCTCGGGAGCTATGCTTTAGAGAGGCCAAATGCTAATGGCTACCAGTGCTTAAGCCGCAGCAGCTGTTACCAGTGTTTGGAATAACGCCGTTTAAAAGAACAGCGTTAGGTAACGCTGTTATTTTTTCAGTAACGGGGTAATCTAACTAATTACTGTTTCCGTCGTTACAACGCCGTTATCGTTACTGAACGCTAAATGCGGTGCGTTATGATTGAGTAAACTACCCGTAGCCTACACTAGTGTTGTCAAGTGACTGTGAGGAGACCGGGTGGGTTAACATAACGAGATAAACGATTATGATTGGCTAAAGCAGAGTCATGTGTTTCATGGTAGCCAATGGGAGCCAGTGTTTTCACACACGAACCAGGACATTAACAACGAGATAAGCGATTATTGGCTAAGGCAGTCATGTGTTTCATGGTAGCCAATCGGAGCCAGTGTTTTCACACACGAGCCAGGACACATCACACGCGCGACACACACACACACAGACACACCAAACAGATTCGAGGAAGCAGCAGAAATGGCGAGTCCGGAGCAATCCGATGAAAAGTTGGCATTTTCAAGGTGGTTATATAACGCAAATAGTTACTTTCCCTGGTAACTAGTTAGTTTTATTATAGAGTAATTCAGTTACTAACTCAGTTACTTTTTGGAACAATTAGTGAGTAACTATAACTAATTACTTTTTTAAAGTAACGTTCCCAACACTGGCTGTTACACGTCATTGACAAAGACGCACTCTCTGATTGGCCGATCACGGCAGGACTGATGTTGGCAGTCACGCCGTCACTCATTGGCTGCGGGTCTGCGCGGGTCTTTCAATCGCCCCAGAAATCGATTTGAATGGCCCGGAGTCTAGACGCTAGTGACTGGGAACTGAGAGAGCAGGTCACGTGGGGGCTGGGTTTACCTAGGCTACATGTTTCCATCATCAAAGCGAATCTGCTGGTCTGACTTTGTTTATTCCTCCAGGCTGGATCATGGTGGAGAGCAGAGGCTGAAACCAGGCCTGAGGAAATGTAAGTGTGTATTTAGTTTGATTCATGAAAACAAATAAACATATTCAACTACTAACATAGAAAATCCATCTACACCACATCTACATACACATCCTACTGGTTCAATCCGGTTCAATGTCATTGACCACAAGAAACTAGAAGAAACGATACGAGGCCTTAAATCCTCATCGTGTTGCCTAGACACCCTGCCAACAAGCTTTCTAAAAAATGTCTACAGTTGCCTGGCGACCGACATACTGAAGATAATTAATACCTCTCTTCTTACAGGCATTTTTCCAAAATCTCTAAAAACTGCAGTTGTTAAGCCCTTGCTAAAGAAGCGTAGCCTCGACCCTCAATCAGCAATTACAGACCAATATCAAATCTTCCCTTTATTAGCAAAATACTCGAAAAAACTGTCTACCAACAACTCAATACCTTTCTATCCTCCAATGATCTCCTAGATCCCTTCCAATCAGGCTTCCGACCCCATCATAGCACCGAAACTGCGCTTATCAGAGTTATAAATGACATCCGAATGAACACTGATTCAGGTAAAATCTCAATCTTAATGTTACTAGATCTCAGCGCTGCCTTTGATACGGTTGACCACGAAATTCTATTGGACAGACTGGAAAACTGGGTCGGGCTTTCCGGCACGGTCCTAGAGTGGTTCAGATCTTATCTGCAAGACAGGAACTACTTTGTCTCCATTGGCAACTACACATCTGACCAAACCAAAATGACATGTGGGGTACCCCAAGGATCAATTTTAGGTCCTGTCCTGTTTAACCCATTTCAGCCTATTTTCGCCTAAAAAATAGCCTCTAAAACCTAAGTCCGATTTGATAATAGACCCCCAAATCCTGAACTTTTCATAGAAATGTCAACGCCTACTAAAATAGTGATATCTCAGCCTCTGTAGAAGATAAAAACACACTTTAAAAGGCATTTGAGAGCTGACACATGTGGCTTTCCTTGTAAAAGGTGTTTATTGGTATGACAATTCAATAGCATTGTCAAATATTGCTGTAAACACAGAAAATTTTTAAAAAACTAAAAAACGTATGAAAAAACAAGCAACAAATCACTCCAAACCACTCAAATAAAATCAAAAATGTGCTCCACACTGCCCCCTTGTGTCCCCTTGCAACCATAAAAAAAAATGCAGTCCATTTACCATCAAAGGGGCAAGTGTCTAAAGTGTCAGCTAGTGTTTAGCAAACACTTACAAAAAATGTCTGTAGTGTTTTCCAAAACACTCAATGTGGACAGGCAGGTCACACTGTATGCAGCCATACACAGTTAGCCCACTGCCTACTACATCTTTTTTGTCCAGCAACAACTGGCACTCCCTGCAGAGCTTCCGCTTCTCAAACACCTTCCCGAAGTCGTGCATTGGGGGACCTGTGGCTTCTCCTGACGTGCTGGGTGCTGGGGAGGCTGCCCTGCTCGATGTGCTTGGTGCTGGGGAGGCTCCCCTGCTCTCTGGAGTGGAAGGAGAGCCAAATGGAGAGGCTGGTCTGGAAGCTGGGGACAGAGGAGGAGGAGGAGAAGGAGGAGGGATCACAGGAGGGGCCCTCCTTGTCACCGGTGTGATGAGCTCCTCCAGCAAGGTCTCCAGCCAGTCCTTGTAATGTTTGTGCCTTCCTCCAACAGACCTGGCTGCAACGTAGGCGTTGTAGCACGACACAGACAGGCCCCAGAAGAACACACGCCGCCACCATTTCTTCGACCGATGATCGAAACCATAGTATCCAATCATCTGGTCGAGGAGATCCACACCTGGAACACACATGGAACTCTGTTTACATACATACATTTTCACTCAAATGACCTCAGTGAATATAAGCTTACAGTATTTTAATTTTTGTTTATAAAACATAAATCTGTAAAACAAACCTTTCATGTGGCTCTGGTAGTCCGCCAGGCAAGCGGGCACTACCACATCAGCCCGGTGGGTCTCATCTCTCCTCCGCCTTACAGTCCCTGTTGCGCTGGGGTCATGGTGATTGGACAAGACCATCACCGTCTTTGTGTCTTGCCACACGCAGAAGGTGAGGTCATCCTGCTGTGCCACCCGGAACTCGTGCTTCCCCAGCGCAGCCCTCTTTGTCAGGCTGTGGTCCTTCGGCAGCCCCTTCCTATTGGCCCGAAGGGTGCCACAGCCGTACAGGAAAAGGCCGTTCATCTCCTGGAGGAGTTCTACACTGGTGTAGAAGTTGTCCATATAAATGGACAGGAAGGTGCCATTGTATGGCTTGGCGAGGTCCAGCACCACGCGCTGTGCCAGGCCCGTCTGCGGCGCCGCTTCACGTCCTGTGTACACCTGGGGAGTTTGCAAGAAGAAACACAAGTCTGAGGAAGGGCCTTGGGTGCTTGAAAGGTCACTCAAATAACAACACATTACAGAATACATATTTGCATATTCTTGGTGTGCTGATTTTTTTCCTTACTTTGAAGTGCGGAACGTAGCCTGTTGAGCTCTCCGCCATCACCCAAACCTTCACGCCCCATTTGGTTGGCTGGAATGAATGAATGAATGAATGTTTATTTCACACATTACCAAAAGATGCAGGTTACATAGGCAAAATAGAGGTGAGACAATTTGATCAATCAATCAGCAGTACCTTCATTGGCAGGTATTGCCGGAAGCCAAGCCTGCCTTTGAACTTGATCATTGATTCGTCAATGCTGACTGTGCCGTTGACCTCATAGAGGTCCTGGAAGCGCTGGTTCAGGAAGTCCAGGTACCAGCGCAGTTTCCAGAGCTTATCAGCTGGGTCGCCTCGTGCGTTGTTATCTTGGAGGTGAAGGTATCTGAAGAGGTGAGAGAGGGGAGGATGGAAGAGGGGGGGTAGGGGAGGGGGGGTAATTAGACACATATTACAATATATTATAAACAATATAATGTCTTGTATATTGTATACAATATTGTATATTGTATTGTATATTATATACAAGTAGACACATCTTGGATGAAATGAAAAATTGTAGGCTATATCATTATATAGGTTAGTTACACTTGAGGGTTACAGGGTCTGTCTAAGTGCAGTGTCTGTCTTGGTGCAAAGAGTGAAGCGCATTCTCTCCACATTCCTGACAATTGAATAACAATAGGCCTACTAGGTGTTTGCCCACACACAATAGGTGTAGCAGCCGAGCCCAGCAGGGGTTTCTTACCCCAGTGTATAAGCTCGCTACAATGGCAATACTCCCACTAC
The DNA here is from genome assembly GCF_964638095.1 of Poromitra crassiceps. Taxonomy (NCBI): domain Eukaryota; kingdom Metazoa; phylum Chordata; class Actinopteri; order Beryciformes; family Melamphaidae; genus Poromitra; species Poromitra crassiceps. Next base: position 65,413,137 of record NC_139626.1, on the reverse strand, counting down.
ACTTCTAATACATTTGCAATATATTTCATTTCCCTTAGGGCATCATAACAATGGTACTAATGTTACATTTTATCTATCAAACTACTATTATTTATATAGCGCATCCTATTCAATGGGGCGCATCTATATCACGCAATGGTTATAATAACAAGGATAATATTATTGTTCTTAGCCTACCTCCAAATGGCGTCAAATCGGTCCCGGGACATATTCTGGCCGAAGTTGGTTTTGAAGATGTTTTTGGATAGCCGCCAGTACTCTCTTCGGACGGGAAGTTTCATTATCCCCATGGCGAGACACAGCCCAATGAATGTTTTCATTTCTTTCACTGTTACCGGGGTCCACTTGGCTGCTTTTTTGGCTGGGGGAATTGTGCGTCTCTGGTCGGCATATCGGTTCGTCTCCGTGACAAGACGGTCCCACATTTCCTCCGTGTAAATTTTCTCGAAAGAAAATAGAGGTGTGGAATCGGCTTGTAAGCCAACACCGCTTTTCACCCCGGGCACCCTTTTGAACGCTTTGACCGGCACAGGACGGTAACAGCGCTGCTCCGTTACCCAGTTTCCATGGAAGCCTTGGAATTGGTCATCTTCGTCAGACTCATCCTCATCGTCATCCTGAAACATAGTTCTGACCCACTGATCTCTGTCCAAGGGCTGCCAATCTGGGTCTGTAACTGGGTCATCATTTAACTCTTCATCAATGGTGGAATGTTCGGAATATTCCGCGTCTTCAAAATCGCTTCCTTCGCTAATATTATTTTCTTCCTCCATCGCTACAGGTCCGCTTCAAAGTGAAGAAAGAAAAACTTTTCCTCCCCAGAATGCATTGAGAGACCCCACGTGTGTTTTCTGAATGATTTCATTTGCCTAGAGACCGGAAATAGGCGAAAAACTACAGCTAAACTACAAATTGACGTATACGTCATCCCGTCTTCAAAGGTATATTGACGCGAACGGCATCCCGTCTTTAAAGGGAGAATGACGCGAACGTCATCCCGTCTGAAATGGGTTAACCTTTATATGCTCTCTCTGGGCCTAATTATGCAAAAAAACAAAATAGCTTATCATAGCTATGCAGATGACACCCAACTCTACATAGCCCTCTCATCGGATGACTATGCCCCCATAGAGACACTGTGTCAGTGCCTTGCGCAAATTAATGATTGGATGTGCCAGAATTTTCTCCAACTTAATAAAGACAAAACAGAGATAATTGTCTTCGGCAAAAAAGAAGATAGGCTCAAAGTTACTGCTCACCTCGAATCCCTATCTTTGAAGCCAAAGGACCAGGTAAAAAATCTTGGCATTATTATTGACTCTGATCTAAATTTCAACTCCCACATCAAGCTTATAAGAAAATCTGCCTTCTATCATCTAAAAAATATAGCAAGGATTAGAGGCTACGGGCTCTATTCTCCCACAGGCCATCGGCGCTATTACGGGCCTTAACCGCAAAAAAACGTGCCTTGCGCCTGTTTCGGCAAGATAGCAATAGGCTTTAGGCTGCCAAATGCGCTTTAGGCCGAATGGGCGTGGCGCAGTCCCAAAGTGGGCGTGTCGGCGCTAAATACGAGCCTAGTGATATCTTGGGACCTGGCCTACATTTAGCGCTTTGCGCTTTTGTAAAGCAGGCCTATTCTGTGCCTTCACTGCTTCTTCTCTGTCACCCTTCTCTCTCTCTCTCTCTGAGTTCCCAGCATGCATTGTGTTTCTTCATTTCGCTACTAAATAGCCACCAAATGAGCCAAAATAGATATAAAAGGTAGTTCTAAATTAATGTGTAATGGTAACACAGCCTGCCATTGTCAACATTTCAATATTGGACCAAATCAAACATCGAAATGAAAACACCACCCTATGTGAAACATATATGTCCTCCTGGGCCTATATATACCCCTTGTCGAGTTAACGTGATTTAGAGAAGTAACAGCGGAACGCGCTTCGGAACGCGCTTCTAATGGCATCTGCTATACTGTGATGTCCCTCCAATAACTTGGCCCTATTTCACATTTAGTTTTACAATAAAAACACATTTATGCAATGACTTGACATAATGTAGGGTATATTTATGTGCATCATCCTTCCTGCAGCAGGCGAGAGAAAATGATATCTTTCTGGACAAACTTTCACCAATCTAATAGGCTATATTTTTCTAGCTGATGCATAGAACATTATTTTCACTTTGATCTTGCTATAGTGTAGCGTATTTACATGCTTGCAGTATTTAAACTGCAGTTAGATTGGTTTGCATAATAGAAGCATAATAATATGGAATAATATAGCCTATAATGGAGACAGCAGACTGGATGAAGGGAGGGGGGGGGGGGGGGCAGAGCGCTTGGCTTTCGTCAGGTTTTGCGGGATCAGTGGAATTGGAGCTAAAAAGGCAAGCGTGCGATTCGTTTATTGCACTCATCCAATGAGCATGACGGTGCATAATTTTACGCTTAAAAGGCGTGGTTGTAATGCTTTGGGCTGCATCTAGCGCCAGCAGGACGATATCAAGTGCGCCTGTCCACGCCCACTGCTTTGCGCTGCGGCTGGCGCTCGGCCTAGAAACTGCGCAGCTGCAACGATAGGGCCCTACATGTCCAAACAAGATCTTGAAAAACTAATTCATGCTTTCATTTCTAGCAGGCTAGACTACTGCAACAGTCTTTTCAATGGTCTTCCCAAAAAAGCTATTAAACAACTACAGCTCATTCAGAATGCGGCTGCTAGAGTTCTAACAAGAACCAAGAAAGCTGAACACATTACACCAGTTCTCAAATCCCTGCATTGGCTGCCAGTAAATCTTAGAATAGACTTTAAAATTCTGCTAATAGTTTACAAATCTCTCAACGGGTCAGGCCCACACTACATCTCTGAAATGCTTCTACACTATGAACCATCCAGATCCCTGAAATCTTCAGGCACTGGTCTACTAATTGTCCCGAGGACCAAATCAAAACATGGTGAAGCCGCGTTCTCCCACTATGCCTCTCATAACTGGAACAAACTCCCTGAACACATTAGATCTGCCCCTACTCTGCCTATTTTTAAATCCAAGCTAAAGACCTTTATGTTTACTCTTGCTTTTAACTGCTACTAAACTACTGCCTCTCTCGGCCTGTAATTTAAAAAAAAGATTCCTGTACATTTCCAACAAATGGACTGTACATGTAATAATAATACTGAAGAGTGCCTTGTAACTTATTTAAAACAGAAATAATGTTTCATGTTTGTTAATTTGAGTATATATTTTAACTAAAACTGTCGGCTGTGTTTTTTATGTGTTTTTTATATGTGCATTGCTTTGCTGCTTGTTTTTTCGATTATTTTTTGTAAAGCACCTTGAATTGCCTTGTGTATGAAAGGTGCTATATAAATAAAATTTGACTTGACTTGACTTGACTACTGACTCAGGATGATGACATCATGTGACATCATTAAACTGCTGAGAAATTAATAATCAAACTCAATAAATTAACAAATAACGACATGGTCCTGTTTCACTTTCCTGCTAACTCAGTTAACCAGATAAGTTTGTTGACGATTTGGCACAAGTCCAGGATTTTCTGTTTCACAAAGCCAGTTAACAATTTAGCCAGACTTGTTACCAGGGTAACAGAGCCTTAAGCCCAAACCTGTTGTAAGGAAGCTTGTGTGCTTGCCTCGGTGAAGTGTGAAGTGTGCTGGATCGTAGTTGAGGGCTCACGGGCGTGATCGGTTAGAATCACAGAGATGTCGGTCCTCGGACGCGGTTGAAGGAAGGTAGGACATATGAAGTAGAATAGCACTCGTGACCTGGCCGGTTGTAAGGCAGCCAGTCACCAGGACCTGGCTGGTTGTAAGGCAGCCAGTGACCAAGAGTGATCGGTCAGAACCACAGAGATGTCGGTCCTCGGATCCGGTTGAAGGAGAGGAAGACATTATGAAGAAGAGGATGTATGACATCGTTGGTGATGTCACAACGTCCAGGGAGCTATGACATCATCCGTGACCCCGTAAAGTCCCGTCTGCCATCACAGTCAGCCTAGACCGTCTGACATCGCCGATGACCTCACAGGTGAACTCTGACGTCATCATTGATGAAGTCACGGCGGTGTCATCATCGTTACGTCGTTGGCGCGTTGGTTCGTGGGCGTCAATTGCCCCAAGAACAGGCCTGATGGTGGGCCATTATGGACCCTTTTCTACACCTGTAAAAAGTCAGGTTTAATAATAATAATAATAATAATAATAATAATAATAAACTGTATTTGTATAGCACCTTTCATAACATAAGATGTAGCTCAAGGTGCTTTACAGTAAAAATCATGTAAAAAACAAGAACAGTAACGGTAATAGAACAGTAATACAAAAAAAAAATGGTGCTAAATATGGATAAAAACAAGGAAGAAAAGACAATACGAGACCATAAAAAGCAGGCTAAAAATAAAATGCAGTTGAAAGCAAGGGAGTAAAAATGAGATTTCAGGTGCCTTTTAAAACGATCAACAGAAGGTGCTTCTCTAATATGCGCGGGCAGCCTGTTCCAGGCAGTGGGTGCAGAAAAGCTGAAGGCTGCTTCACCTTTTACCACTAACTTTTGGGATGTCAGCAGAAGACCTGAGGGAGCGACTTGGATTATACTCAGACAGGCAGTCACAAAGATAGGAGGGAGCTAAACCATGTAATGCTTTAAAAACAAGCTAAATCATTTTAAAATCAATCCTCAAAGCTATGGGAAGCCAGTGCAAAGCTGTAAGAACTGGCGAGATATGATCCCGCATTTTAGTTTCAGTTGAAATCCTAGCAGCTGCATTTTGCACTCGCTGCAGCCTGTCGGTGCTTGTTTTGGGAAGAGCAGACAGAAGAGCATTGCAGTAGTCAAGACGTGAAAAAACAGAAGTATGTGTCAATTTCTTGGCGTCTTCAAGAGAGAGGAAGGGTCTAACTCTGGCAATATTTCTGAAGTGGAAGAAGGCAACCTTTGTGACATTGTTTATGAGATTTGAAGTTCAGCTCAGAGTCAATAAGAACACCCAGGTTTTTTACTACATCCTTATTCTGAGTTGCCAGACTTCCCAGTCTTCTTGAGATTAGCTCTCTCTGAGTGCTAGTTCCAATGATCAATATCTCTGTCTTGTCTTCATTTCATTTAAGATTTTTTTTTATCCATCCATTGTTTACTGGAGGAGAGACAGTTTGAACATATTGAAGGCAGAAATCACAGCCAACAGCAGAACTGAATGCAGCATTTATGAGAGTGCTTCTTCAATTGGTGGAGCGTCGTTATAAGGAGCATTTAGAAGAAAATGTGCTTTTACACATAGACAAGATCCTTCAGTGACGCAAGCAATGATCTTTTTTAACGCTTACATTTACAGTAGAGATGCACCGATCGATCGGCACGTGATCGGAAATGGACGATTTTCAGCTGATCTGATCGGCCCCAACCGGTGACCTGCATTCAGTCAGTCAGTCTACGTATCCAATTCTGTGTGCCAGTCGGCTCCCCCCCTTTTTTCACGTAACGTGCGCGCACCCCAAAGCAGCAACAAGACAGATGGGCTGCAGCCAAAAGGAAGCAGCCACCACACACACGCCAGCATCTCAGTGTGGACATTGTTCATCACCATCAGTGAAGAAAACACAAAGCTCGCAAATTTGTCACACATGCAAGTCGAAAATAAGTGAATTATTGACCTGCAGTAATGAATCAATTTAGTCCTAAGTGAATTATTGACCTGCAGTAATGAATAGGACGACACATCACAAACTCTCATAACCTTCAAGCGATACTGAGAGCAAAAGTCACAATTCTGATGCAAACAATAATGTCCGCTTACAATAAATCAGGCCCATATTATGAATAGCCCTGGATCTAAAATAAAAAATAAATACAAATCTGCAGCTAATATTACTGTCATTCAAAGGCTGTCGCGGGCTTCACCTCTGGTCTTCATTAAACTCTTTGGGCTCTATCGTTGCAACGGCCTAAAAACTGCGCTTAGCGCCAGGCGCAGCGCAGATTAGTGGGTGTGGACCAGCGCACTCGATATTTTGGTGTCGGCGCTACACGCGGCCTTAAGCATTATAACCACGCCTTTTAAGCGTAAAATTATGCACAACCTGCTCATTGGAGAAGTGCAGTAAACGAATCACAAGCTTCCCTTTTAAGCTCTAATTGCACGGAGCGATCCAGTCCGGTCAGAAAAGCCGACCAAAGGGCTCTGAGCTCCGCCCCTCCCTTTCATCCCTGTCTGTCTCCATATATATTATTCCATATTATTATGCTTCTCAAACCAATCTCACTGCAGTTTAAATACTGCAAGCATGTAAATACGCTACACTATAGCAAGATCAAAGTGAAAAGAATCTTCTAAACGGATTGGCTAGAAAAATATAGCCTATCCCTATGTCATGATGAGATTAGATTGGTGAAAGTTTGTCCAGATTAGAATGATATCGTTTTCTCTTGCTACCTTTTCTTCTCCAGTGCTGCAGATGATGCACATAAATATAGCCTACATTATGTAAAGTCATTGCATAAATGTGTTTTTATTTTAAAAGTAAATGTGAAGTTATTGGAGTGGACATCACAGTAGGACATCACAGTAGAACCGTGTTATGGCTGTCACTCATCTAAATCACGTTATACCACCTGGATTACATATATGTTTCACATAGTGTTGTGTTTGGATTTCTATGTTTTATTTTGGCCAATATTGAATTGTTCGAGAATTGTATGTTGTGTGAACATAAACATTATTTATATCTACCACTTTAGGCAATTTAGGCTGATTTGGTTGATATTTCTTGTCGAAATGTATTCGCCTCAATGCATGCTGGGAGATTTCACATGTGGCTCAACAGCCTCTGAATGACAGGGGCTCAAAACTAGATATAACAACTTTTTTTCCATCGGTCTTTGTGCCTGTCTGACGCGCGAGAGAGAGGGAGAGAGAGATAGAGATGCACGAGAGAGGGAGAGAGAGAGAGAGAGAGTGAGAGAGGGGGAGAGAGTGTGAGATCGGCAGAGGAGAGCTGTGCGTAAATAGGAACAGTAATCAATCAATCATCACTCCATCCTCCTCTCCCGCCTCCAGCACTCCATTGGCATCACCGGCACCGTCCTCTCCTGGCTCACCTCATACTTCTCTGACCGTCACCAATTAATCTCCACCAACAACTGCAAATCCTCCACTGCCCCAGTCACTCACGGTGTCCCCCAAGGTTCAGTACTCGGTCCCCTACTCTTCATCCTCTACATCCTCCCCCTCGGTCAGATCCTCCGCCATCACGGCCTCCGTTTCCACTGCTATGCCGATGACACTCAACTCTACCTGTCCTCCAAAACCATCACCCCAGCCACCCACTCCACCCTCTCTGCCTGCCTCAGTGACATAAAAACCTGGATGCAAAAGAACTTTCTCAAACTAAACTGCAATAAATCTGAAATTCTTATCATTGGCCCCAAGTCCCTCACCCGCTCTGCTCAGAACTTCTCTCTCACCATCGACGGCTCCATCATCACCCCCTCCGCCCATGTCCGCAACCTCGGTCTCATCCTCGATCCCACCCTCTCCCTCCTCCCCCATGCAAATCATATCACCAAAACTGCTTCACCTCCGGAACATTGCCCGCCTCCGGCCCTCCCTATCCCTCCCCGCTGCTGAAACTCTCATCCATGCCCTCATCACATCCAGACTCGACTACTGCAATAGCATCCTCTACGGTTCCCCCCACAAAATCATCAACAAACTCCAATACGTCCAGAACTCCGCTGCCCGCCTCCTCACCTCCACCCGCCGCCGAGACCACATCACTCCCGTCCTTCATAACCTCCACTGGCTCCCAGTCAAATACCGGATCAACTACAAAATTCTACTCATCACCTACAAAGCCCTCAACAACCTGCCCCCCCCCTACCTCTCTGATCTCCTCCCCCGCCACGTCCCCACCCGCAGCCTCAGGTCCGGAGACACCAACTGCTTGACGATCCCCAGTACCAAGCTCCGGACCTGGGGTGACAGGGCCTTCTCAGTTGCCGCACCCACCCTCTGGGACACCCTCCCCAGCCACATCCGTCAATCTAAGTCCATAACATCCTTCAAACAGGCCCTCAAGACACACCTATTCAACCTCGCCTTCTCCTCCTAACCTCACTCCACCCTACCGACTGTCCCCACCTTTCATGAATGTTTCAAATTAAAGTATTTATTTCTGTGTTTTCTGTAAAGCGACTTTGAGTATTTAGAAAAGCGCTATATAAGATAAATGTATTAGTAATATCCGCAGCGCACTGAATAAGGCCTGGTTTTGAAAAGCGATAAGCGCTAAATTAACGCCATGGGGGGAAGATATCGTTAGGCCGGTATTTAAGGCCGAAACGCCCATTCTGGCCTATTCTGGCACTGCGCCACGCCTCTTTGGCGTAAAGCGCATTTCGGGGCCTAAAACCATGTTGCTATCTTCCCGAGGCAGGCGCAAGGCGCGTTTTTTGCGTTTAACGCCAGTTTTTGCGCCTAAGGCCAGTGGGAAGATAGGGGGCTATATCTCCGCCCACAGTGGAAATACCAGAAACAGTATGCCGCCATTACTGTCTCCCCACATGTCCGTAAAAACAGTTTACAAACCACAATATTGTTATAATATCAACATATCAACAACCGGCCAACAGATATCAAAGCTGCTGGGCTTTATGGAAAGAGTGTGACTGGTTAACAGTTATTTCAAACTGGTCATTCAGTGTTGTTTTACGCCCACATAACTAACATAGCTAACAGCTAGAGTAGCTAACGTCAGTAAGGATAGCTATTGTATTACTGTATTATCTGTAATATCATAGTCAGACGTCATTATTATGTCTGACCTGATTTTTTTTTTTTTTACTTTGAGCACAAAATAAAGTTATCTATCTATCTATCTATCTATCTATCTATCTATCTATCTATCTATCTATCATCATCATCATCAGTATATAAATGGGAGCTAGGGCTCTCTCTGGGGTCTGTCTATTTTTCTGTCTGTCCCACTGATGACATCATCAGTGCTGTCATAAATCCCACTGTGACATCATCAGTGATGTCATAAACCACTGATGACATCAGTCCCACTGATGACGTCATCAGTGACAGAGGAAGCTCACGAGAGAGACTGAGGGAGAGGGAGAGAGAGGAGAGAGGGGAAGAGAGAGAGAGGAGAGAGACTGAGGGAGACGATGCGCCAATGTGTGATGAGTCATGAGTGATGTCATAAATTGTGACATCATCAGTGATGTCAGATGCATTGTGACAGCACACACACACACACACACACACAGGACAGACACATACGCACACAAAGTCCCATAGCGAGCCCACGCAGCGGGCGCGCCTAGGAATCGAGCGTGCGAGATGCCTAGTATAGTATATAAAAGGCAGAGCCGTATAATAGAAGAGTTCCAACATCTCCATTCACTCCAATGGACCAGTTTTTTTCCAGGAAGTAGGAAGTGGAACTCTTGAGTAAAAAAAGCAGCACTGTCGAGTTGCAGCAAAATAGACAGTTTGTGTAGTACTTTGAAAGGGTTTTTCATCCCTTGAATCCAATTGTACAATATCAGCTTTATTTTAGCATGCAAAAGTAGCGTGAGACCCATTCCTGGCTGTTCATTGGCTAACGAGTCTCGCATTTTGGTCCTCTGCTGACGCCACTCTCTTACTAGAGGACACTAATAAAAGGGAGCTAGGGCTCTGTTTGTTTGTCTGTCTGTCCCACTGATGACATCATCAGTGATGTCATAAATTGTGACATCATCAGTGATGTCCGAGGCATTGTAACATCAGTGATGTCAGATGCATTGTGACATCACACACACACACACACACACACACACACACAAGAGACACACACACACACACACACACACACACACCTCTTCTTTGTGATGATTGTGGATTGTTTAAGTCGTATGTGAAACAGGACTCAGGTGTTTTAGATCAGAACCTGTTTCTATCAAACTCCCTGTATGTGTTTGATGCTGCTGAACCAACACAATGAATGTCCATGTGTGGACAATAAAGACATTCTATTCTATTCTATTCTATTCTATTCTGTTATATTCTATTCTAAGCTGCTGCTGTGTTGTGTCTTGTTGTCTCATCAGATGCCTGTGAACTCACACTGGACCCAAACACAGCATACAGAAAGCTCCTCCTGTCTGAAGACAACAGAAAGGTGACGAGGGTGAAAGAGAAGCAGTCATATCCTGATCACCCAGAGAGATTTGACTACAAGGCTCAGCTGCTGTGTAGAGATGGTCTGACTTGCCGCTGTTACTGGGAGGTGGAGAGGAAAGGAGGGGTTGATATAGGAGTGACTTACAGAGGAATCAGAAGGAAAGGAGAGGATGATGACTGTAAGATTGGACGTAATGAAAAGTCCTGGTGTCTGTGGTGCTCTGATGATTATTACGGTGCCTGGCACAACAACAAAACACGCATATTTTCCCCCTCCCGCTCTAACAGAGTAGCAGTGTATCTGAACTGGTCTGCTGGCTATCTGTCCTTCTACATAGTTTCCTCTGACACACTGATGCACCTCCACACCTTCACCTCCACCTTCACTGAACCACTTTACCCTGTGTTTGCATTTAACAAAGGTGCCTCAGTGTCTCTGTGTCAGATAGAGGAGTGAGAGAGAAACACTGTGACCAAACACAGCTGCTGAGATGATGCTTCACTCTGTACAGGATCACACACACACACACACACACACACACACACACCCACACACACACACACACACACACATACACACACACATACACACACACACACACACACACACGTCTCTCTCTCGCACACACACACACACACACACACACACACACACGTGTCTCTCTCACACACACACACACACACACGCTTATTGTTCAGGTCATGGCTGACTGTAGAGGAGCGAGTTTCTCCTCTCCTTTCCTCTTTTGATACAGTTACAACATTCTCAGGTTCTAATGACGTTCTAATGTGTGTATGTGAGAGTGAGTGAGTGTGAGAGATAGACTGTGTGTGTCACACACAGAGTCCTGACATCTCCATTCACTCCAATGGACCAGTTTTTTACTCTCAAGAGTTCCAGGAAGTAAGGTCCTGGATTAAGCAGCACTGTCGAGTTGCAGCAACATAGACAGTTTGTGTTGTACTCTGAAAGGGTTTTTTCCCCCTTGAATCAAATTGTACATTATCAGCTTTATTTTAGCATGCAAAAGTAGCGCAAGACCCATTCCTGGCTGTTCATTGGCTAATGAGTCTCGCATTTTGGTCCTCCGCTGACGCCACTCTCTCTCTAGAGGACACTAGGCTATGTGTTTGCTATATGAGTCAGGAGCCAGCGGGTGATTGGCTGGTTTTGATAGATGTGTCATGGAGCTAGCGGTTGATTGGCTGGTTTTGATAGATGTGTCAGGAGCCAGCAGGTGATTGGTTGGTTTTGATAGATGTGTCAGGAGCCAGCAGGTGATTGGCTGGTTTTGATAGATGAGTCAGGAGCCAGCAGGTGATTGGCTGGTTTTGATAGATGAGTCAGGAGCCAGCAGGTGATTGGTTGGTTTTGATAGATGTGTCAGTAGCCAGCAGGTGATTGGCTGGTTTTGATAGATGAGTCAGGAGCCAGCAGGTGATTGGCTGGTTTTGATAGATGAGTCAGGAGCCAGCAGGTGATTGGCTGGTTTTGATAGATGTGTCAGGAGCCGCCAGCAGGTGATTGGCTGGTTTTGATAGATAAGTCAGTAGCCAGCAGGTGATTGGCTGGTTTTGATAGATGTGTCAGTAGCCAGCAGGTGATTGGCTGGTTTTGATAGATGTGTCAGGAGCCAGCAGGTGATTGGCTGGTTTTGATAGATGTGTCAGTAGCCAGCAGGTGATTGGCTGGTTTTGATAGATGTGTCAGGATCCAGCAGGTGATTGGCTGGTTTTGATAGATGTGTCAGGAGCCAGCAGGTGATTGGCTGGTTTTGGGGAGGCCCAGCCCTTAAAAGAGAGCTGAGAGCATGCAGACGCTGGTGCACGCAGGGGTCATCTCCCATCCTCCTCTCCTCCCAAACGACCACCACTTCACACCTGTTCTCTATCATTATGTTATTCTTTGTATATTGTTATTATAAATGATGCAGGAATGAAAACATGTTCATTCATCATGTTCACATAAATCATCTGTTTTATAGTTTGTATTCATGTTGCAGCTGTAGGAGTAGCTGTCATTTCTGTGTCACTTTGTCTCCTGTGTTGTTAGGTAGGAAGGTAACAGACTGTCTTTTGCTTTTCTTTATTTTAGGGAAGGTAAGATTTAAACTCTTAGGTAGAATTGTTGGCACTGGCCTCCTCTGAAGCTAACTGTCCATCTCAAGCAGCTCAGCTTTACATCTGATGTTATTTAGAATTGTTCAAAATCATCTGTCTATTTAAAACTGTTCATCTTTATTCATTTGTAATAAATACATCATTTTTCTTGCCATCTAAACCAGTGGCTCGTTTTATGTTGCTTCAAGGTACCCCTAGGCGCACACACACACACGCACGCATGCACGCACGCACGCACGCACGCACACACACACACACACACACACACACACACACACACACACACACACACACACACACACACACACACACACACACACTTAAACAGAGTGGAGTGAATGTGGTAACTGAACAGTTGTAACTTCACATGGACAACAACAGACTAGAGGTTACAGATACGTCATTATCTGTGTCTGTCTCTGTAACCAACACAATGATCTGTCTCTGTATCCAGATAGAAGACAGGAAGTGGGCGTGGTTTATACCAGAAGTCACATAAATCGGGCAAATGTATTTTCTAACCTAATATTCATTGTCAATTCAATGTTTGTGCCTTCAAAGAATAAATGGCTTTAATATTGACATATAATTAATTATGAAATATATTTCTAAATCCTCATGTTGTACTTTCTCTTTCTCTCTGCTGTCAATCATGTCTTGTTTTATGTGAATAATAATGAGCAACTTGGTAAATATCTGATTCCATCACCTGATCTGTGCTTCTCCTCATAACCACTTGTTACTGGAGAAAGTAATATTATTACTGTAATGTGTTACTATAGTAACTAGTTACTGTCCAACACTGCATGTGATGATGTGTGTGTGTATCTGTCAGGCAGAAGACTCTCTTCACTGTTTCACATCTAACAGGCTTTATGAACGTGTTGGAAATGTGTGTGTGTGTGTGTGTGTGTGTGTGTGTGTGTGTGTGTGTGTGTGTGTGTGTGTGTGTGTGTGTGTGTGTGTGTGTGTGTGTGTGTGTGTGTGTGTGTGTGTGTGTGCCTTTGGGGGATCAAATAACAAGTTGTTGAAGTGTCATTGCCCAAGGTGGGCTCTGTTCGCGACATATGTTATAGCCTATATGAGCGAAATGACTAATTAAAAGGCTACTAATTACAAAAGCATCAATTTTCGTTATGAATCCGAACTGGTTCATCCTTCAATTCTCTCTTCTCTCTCTCGTTCTCTCCCCCTCTCTCTCTCTCTGACTCTCTCCCTCTCTCTTCTCTCTCTCTCTCTCTCTCTCTCTCTCTCTCTCTCTCTCTCTCACTCTGTCACTGTGCTTGCACTAAGCAAGAAAGAAGCTGCTGCCTGTCACAGACGTGCAGGCGGTGACGCTGTGGCTTTTAAGGGGAGTGATCTCAACTTGTGGTGAATCCTGTTAATCTGGGCATAAACACGCCTATCGGGGTTTGCGCTGAGATGACGTGAAGCGCAGCGGCCCGACACGCCCACAATTAGGGCTTTGTGCGGCGCTATTCCACTGCAAAATGGGCGCTAACACAAAATTACCGCCGTTGGAAAGATAGGGCCCTAAGTGTCCTCTAGCGGTTGTGTGAATAACAGGCCAGTCTCAGAGTTTGGTGAAAATATAACCTTGAACCTGGGGCCGCTGGCTTGACAGCTGTCATAACCACTCAGCTACCGGTTCGTTGCTGTCCATACCCCTACCACACATCTCATATATTTCCTATAGCCTGTCTTACAGTAACATACTGTAGGTCTACTACCACACATCTCATATATTTCATATAGCCTGTCTTACAGTAACATACTGTAGGTCTACTACCACACATCTCATATATTTCATATATCCTGTCTTAAATGTATTGTGCTGATCAGCTGATTTCAAAGCCGTCAGTGTCTAGGCGGCGATCAGGTCATCATTGGCTAAGCTGAGATCAAACTCAGTCGCTGCTTGAGTCGAAAATGAAGATCAATATCGTTCAAGCCGGCAATGATAGCGCTTGCCTCTTAAACTGGGATTAAAAAGCATCGCAGTCCAAGGAAATATGGAAATCAAACTTTAATGGCATCATTATTATTAGCAGGAAATGTTACAATTACTATTTGTCGTATGCCTTTGTTCAGTTTGTCATTTGCTTAGATCTTCCACAATGTTTTGAGGGCCTTCCGGAAGAGGACGCCCGGAGCAGGTGCCGCCGCATTATGCATTATCGGCGGACTTCCGGAGCAGGATGCCCGGAGCAGGCTACGGCTGGAGCAGGCGCCGCCGCATTATGCATTATCGGCCTCAGACTGGCCGAGGTTCTTCTGGAGCAGGGTGCCCGGAGCAGGCTGCCACATTATCGGCCTCGGACTGCCCTCTGTTCCTCAGCAGCCCTCGGATGGGCCCCGCGGCCCATCTGTTCCTCAGCGTCCCTGGTCTTCGCCAACCTACGTGGCCTACATCCGTCCGGAGCAGGCCACCATATTATCGGCCCGAAGTTAAGATCCCTCCCTTCTTAACTCATTGAGTGCCAGCCACTTTTGGAGAACGGACGCTCCCAGTGTCAGAGTTTCAGAGCGTTTTCAGTGATTTCTCGAGGCCCACAGAATATTGTGTGATATTACTATGTAAACACCGAACACGCACGCACAAAGAACGATGAGACTCTCTTCTATCATCTGCAAAAAAAAGTTTATTGATACCATTTTCCGTTCTTTAGTTATGAGCCGGAGAAGATAGGTTGTTTTGAGCAAAAAGACACGTGAAGCTGAGTTATTCCGCCTTTTGTGAAATGAAGCATTTCAAGCACATTCACTGAGTCTGAAGCTAATATTTTCTGATGTAGTGACGTGGTGTAGTTGTGTGGTGCCCTGCGTGCCCCACCCCCCTCTCCCCTCCTCAGCTGCAAACTCCTCCCCACACTAACACACAGCCTAACACGCACCCAGTCTATTTTCGGAGCGCTCCGTTTTTGTGCGCCAGCTCCCAGCGCGACACGGAAATGCCAAACCGGACTGCAGGGAAAGGTTTGGCCCTTCGGCGTCGGGTGCTGCCTTTCTGGCGGCTAATCGTGTGGAGAAACTATGCAGACAGACAGACAGAGGCAGAGGGGCTCAGTTGTGGGCGCGGATTGACTGCTGTTCGCAGCCAACGTCAGCTGCAGACAGAGCAATCTATATGGCTCTGGCTGCAGCATCAGCGGTTTCTCTTTGATCACGGGGCTTTTTCCTGCTGTTTTCCGGACCTTTCTCTAATCTGGAGAGCACTGTCGCCACCTAATGAGTCCGTAAAATAGGTTATACACCTTCAATAGCTACAATATTTGGACAGGAGATGCCTGAGGCTTTGATCCACGTCCCACCGTCAAAAAACGCAATTGACGAACATACTCGTCCTTGGCACTCAATGAGTTAATTGGGGGGAGATCCTGGGTCATCCATCGTCTTCAAGCGGATGTTCCAGAAACGCAACCTCCTTAACACATTCAGTGCCACAGCGCTTCAGTAAAATTGTCTGGAGCCTGTGCCAGATTCACTTCCATTCAGTTGAAAACAGCTATAGAATTTTTTCTATTATGGCTATATTAACGGGGCTGGACTTTAATGAAAGATTGAACACTCCTGCTTCTTCCAAAGAAGAAATTTTGTTTCTAGACAGTTCCATTATGAAATTACAGCCTCTCAAAAAAGTGCGCTTTCAAGGGTTTTCTGTCGTTTTTTTTTCTTTCCAAGATATAGCCCCTTTTATGAATACCTTTTGCACTCTAATTTCGAGCACATTCACTGACTCTGGCTGGTGTTTTCTGATGTGGTGGCGTGTGGTGTGGTTTCTGTGCAGCCACACACCCCTCTCCCCCCCCCCCCCCTCTCCACCTCTGAGCTGCGGGCTCCTCCCACACGCACAGAGTTTGCTTTCTCGACTCGGTTTTTGCCCCGGACAGATCCCAGCTTTGCTGCGCGCATCATTTCCTTGATGGGCATCAAGGAAATGATGCGCTGGCAAACGCGACTGAACGAAAAGGCTTGGCCCGTTCGGCTTCGGATGCTGGCTTTCTAGGAAATCGTGTGGAGATAGATAGAAGCATAAGAGCTCAGTTGTGAGCGCGGATGCAGCCGAGCCCACTCTCGCTGTAGACGGAGCAATATATACGGCTCTGGCAGAAAGCATGCATCGGTTTCCACGGCTTTCTCCGCTGTCTCCTGTACAAAGTAAAGGATCTGAGGTGGGTGGAGCAGCTCCTGTGACGATGTTTAAGGTGGCGCCGTGTGATCCCTTGAAGGGATTCATGCTCACTGGCTGGGTACGACCTTAAACAGCAGAATTATGGAATAATATGAATTATGATTTTAGGACGTCCACAGACGTCCTTGGCACTGAACGTTACTTTTTTTTAGGACGTGCACAGACGTCCTTGGCACTGAATGTGTTAAGCAGCATGGCAAATGCAAACCCGTGCAGTAGCACCCTTTCATCGTATTTCGTTGGTGGTGGACCCCCCCGAAATTATAGCGCCAGCAGTAAGCCGCCGTAAGTCGCTCGTTGCGCAGGGGCGAGTCTAAAGTCATAGTGCAGCAGTAGCAATGCTCCGAAGTAAGTCGGTGGAGCGTGGAACAAGTGTCCCCTTCCCGCGCTCTCCCCGAAGTTATAGCGCAAGACGCTGGATGCGACGACATGAATTCAGTGCACCGAAGTAAGGCGGATGGCTGGCTATCCAGTTTTGGGGGGTGCTAAAGTCATAGCGCCAGCAGTAGTAATGCTCTGCAGTAAGCCGGTCGAACAAACGTTCCTCTTCCAGTGCCACATGCATGTAAGTCGCTGGAGCGGGTCTAAAGTTATAGCGCCAGCAGTAAAAATGCTCCAAAGTAAGCTGGTCGAACAGGCGTTCCTCTTCCAGTGCCGCATGCGCGTAAGTCACTGGAGCCAGTCTAGGTTGTGGTGAGTCCAAAAATGTTAATACAGCGCACAGCACTAAACCGGTGCGGCTCCATCCAGCGCCTGCTGTATCGCTGAGGCCAAGCCGGTCGGTGGTTTCTTAATGCGTTGAAGTAATTAGGGGTGGTTTTTGAAAGTCGCTGAAGAGACTGAGCACATCGACGTAAGCAGCTTGGCGAACAAGTGCTTGTTCTATCCAGCGCCCGCTGTATCGCTGAGGCCAAGCCGGTCAGTGGTTTTCGTAAGTCGCTAAAAGCCCGGAAGCCCGGTGTAGCGAAAATCGTCTGGTGCCGTTCATTAAATATTGAATATTTAATGTACAGATCTCTCCTCTCCAGAGGTCACAGGAATTGACCTCTGGCTGCGCCTTGCATCTGGGGGCAGCCAAGAAGGGCCCATGGCGCCAGCCTGTCTGGAGATACCAAAGGAGTGATTTATAACTACTGACAGTGTGTTTCGTCAATGTCCGTTCTGTCTGGTTGGCGGAGATTTAGTTCGCAGGCCACACGGACGGGACCCCGGACAGGACTCTTGAAGCAATACAGGCATGCCCAGGCACTGAGTCTGGAAGCAAACAGTTTAGGAACTTGTGTACTGTACGCGCAACTCATGGAGTGTTTGGTATCAATATTCTCCGAATCGCAACCCACATTGATCTATATAAATCATGGGTATGTTTAATAATGCTTTGTAAATTGTAAATGTACAACATGGTCCCATCTTCCTCCTTAAACCAAAGGTCATCGAATGGAAGTGGGGGGTCAAAGGCTATAAACCACTTCACATTCCTTTTTAAGAAGAGCCAGCAGACATTCACTGTCGTGGTCTTTTTGTGTGTGACAAAATGGAATTAACAAACCTCATGATTCTATACTTTGTCAAGTTAATTAGTATTACATACTTCTTGAGTAGGAATGTATATGTATAGTGTGTTAATGTGTGTGTGACAATCATTTAATTTGTTACCGTAGATCTAACAGTGTTGACATGTTATCGAATCTAGGGTAACTCTTTTTAATTCACCCAAGATAAGTGATTTAATTAACCCATGGTTTCATTAGATATGTTTGTGTTACGTACACGTATACAAGATTTGGTAAAGATATGTGTTCCAGAAATAGTTTTGGTTTATTCCTTAAATATAAAGATACACCACACATGTTTGATTTCAAAATAATCAGAATAATGTGTGTGATGTAATTCTGAAAGTATCATGGCCATGAAGTCATTTGATGAGATGTTTTAAGCATGTGATAAGTTTTAAGGGAAAGAGGTAGATGTCTTTCTCGCCGCCAGCCCCTGGATAAACAGTCGTAAATCTTTCGTGGGCCATCCAGTGTAACAAGACCAATTATAATATCTATCTATCTATGTAGTTATCTATTTACCTCTCTCTTTTCCCTCTATATCTTGTCTTTATCACACCAAGAGTGATGTCAAGAAATATAAATATGCTTGTAAGAGAAATAGTTTAGTTGAGTTCTAAACCCATACCCTTATCTGAATGCAATAGAAGGCAGGGCCATGCCCCTTTCTCCTGACAGGAGGAGATAAAAACTGTGGCTGGCTGCACTCTAACAGACTTGTGCAGACGAAAGAAGAACTTTGGACACAACAACAAGGACTTTTTAGAACAGGCAGAGCCCTCTGCATTCAAGATGTAGTCCTATACTTTTAGGCCTCAAAAGATGCCATGCTTTTGAAGGCCATTGCAGCTTTCACCACACCAAATGGTGATTGTCTCATATAATTCTGCCACCAACAAAGATTATCACGTGGCCCTATTGAGGAATGGACCGCTGCTTGAGAACACTGTACTGAGCAGGCCGTCTTCCCAAAATAGGCACGCTGACTTTTAAGGATGGTTTTTCAGTTCCAGACGATATAGTTTTCCAAGAGTGGAAACAGATTTCAAGGAAAACCTGGCTCTCATCAAACTAAATATAGTGAGATTAGATACCTTTTGTTGCTTTATTTTTGATAGGTGAAGCTTAAATCATTTTTGATTATCCCTTTTCAACGGGATGAGATCCTCTAACCAAGAGGATCATTAAAAGACAATTGAACCAACAGCCAGCCGGCCTCTGGGACCCCCTCGTCTGCCTGTCCAAGAGCAGACATGCCGCCCGTCGTCGCCATGACAACCCAGGCCGCGTCAGGCCAGAGAGAGGAGTCCGCCGGCTTGACCACAGCCTCCCCACGTCAGGCAAAGTGACCACACGTCTTTCTGCTTAGTGTGAGAGTGCTGTGAAGATAGAGTAACTTAGAATACTCACCTATTGAATTAGAATATGTATTTAATTAGGTTAGGTTTAAACTAGGCTTTCTTTGAATACCTTATTCCCTTCCTTTTCACTTTTCTCCTCCTTACCTCTCAATCGAACAAGGTGTTATGCATAATACTGTGATTTTACTATTTGATGAATTAAATAAACGCATTCTGTTTTGAAGTTAAAACTTGTTCATTGCTTGTTATAATAATATCAGTCGATTAAAGATCTCCCTTCCTTTAGAACTGATTCTGATTCCCTGTGACCTACGGCAGGAGTAATATAGATTACTTATTAAAGTAATGTAAATTGCTTATTAAAGTAATATAAATTACTGATCAATGTGGTGGTGCTCCGGGGTTTTGATATTAAATTATTGAATCAATAGTGATATCAAAATCCATATTTCTATCTAAATTCCTTACACCGGAGTTGTCTCTAAAAGTGAGTCCTTCCTTTTGGGGGATTCTCTATCCTAGTCTGAGCAGATGCCCTCCTCTCTCACCACAAGAAGAGAGGCATCTTACCACGGAGTCATTACGCCAAAGAATCACCCACTGGTCTCTCATGATTGATGTTGGTCTCGACCTAGTTTCAAGATGAGAACCAGTCATGTTACCTCATATCACAATAGGCATCAGCGCTCATCATAAGTCAAGTGTAATCCAAGTGTGACCTCCGTTATGACGTGTGTCTCCTGACTCATCACCCCATCCTCAATAGCCAATCAGCCCCTGTCAATATGTCAATATGACGTTGGTATAATGACGTCACTGCCGAGGCTATGACGTGGCAGTACATATAGCCATGGTCAGCGTGTCATCATCCTATTTCCCTGATCCTTCACCTCATGGTCGCTGTACCTGGGCTGATCGTATCCCATCCTCTGAAGCTGCGTTTCGCCCCACCCACCTCCCCAGTCCACCACCAACGTCTTGACTCCTGAAGAATTCCCCATGGGGGGGATTCTCTATCCTAGTCTGAGCAGATGCCCTCCTCTCTCACCACAAGAAGAGAGGCATCTTACCACGGAGTCATTACGCCAAAGAATCAGTTGCCATGCTGCCATGCCATAGAATTAGTTGCCATGCCATTTGTGAATAAAGCTTGCTTTCCCATCGCAACTGCTTAGCCAGTAAATCAGTAGCCAAAACATCATTGGAATTCTGGCAATAGGGAAAAATGGAAAATAAGCTAGTAGCCTAGTCTATAGCCTATGCATTAAAAAAGTTGTGATCAGATCATTGCAAAAGTGTCAAATGTTTGAATGGATGACATAGCCTACTGTATTATTCAGTTAAGATGTCCTGTAATTAACTTATATAATGTAATAGTTGTATGGCAGTATGGTGTAATGTGATTTAATGTAATCAGGAAACATTTCATCATCTTATTATTTACACTACAGGAAATGACAGGGCATTAGTAGCCTAGTCTATAGCCTATGCATTAAAAAAGTTGTGAATTATAAAAAGCTTTATGCATAATAGACCGCTTCTAGGTTATTATTTTCCATTTGAAAAACTGCAGACAATCAGAAATAAAATAAAAGCTACCCTAAACGTAATCACAGCCATTAATGATGTTAAATACTCACGAAACAAGCTCATGAATGATGCTTTGCAGACTGGAATTTTCTCCTTCTCTCCTTTCTCCTTCAGAACGGAGTATTTCACACTCAGCTGTCTTTTGTCTGCCTGGATCATCCACTTTGGGTCTCCTGCGTTTAATTGGCATTATCTCCATGTAAGACAGCAGCGTGGCATCTTGTTTTACTTTATCTGATGCAACATAAAGCACTCGATGTATACCGGCTATCTCTTCAGCAGACAACGTAGCTGCTTCACACACATTTGCTTTATTGTGGGTACAGGCTACCGATGGGATCCCCCCACTATGTCGCGTAACGTGATGAAAAAAGCGCGACATAGTGGGGCTATGTCGTGCTTTTTTCGTCACGTTACGAGCGTACGTGTCCAACTTCCTCTTCTTTTTACGTCCAGATGGCGATAAAACAACAGCCTCTTCTGTTTCGTCAAAAATATCCATCCTTAGTTGTGATATGGAGCAGTTTTACCACCAAAACTTCAGGCGGCACAAGTCTGTCTGCTTCACATAGCGGCAGCCATTGTGATCACGTGGTCTAAATATGTTGCGCTGATTTGCTCAATGGATTTATCGCCTCCCGCAAACAAAGACCTGTGGCGCTTGTCGCTTGTTGCTAGGAAACATGACCTTTGAGCGCTTCCGGAATGGGATTTATCGGCCTTTGCAACAAAATTGATTTTATATTCTAAAACAATGCTAACTTAAGCATTATTTACAGCAGTCAGCTCATTTTTTTCCAAAATGGCGTTTACCTGTTTTTGCAAATTAACTCTTCATTAACACATTGACTGCCAGCCGTTTTTTTCTTGCTGTAGGTAGCTTCTGCCAAGCCGTTTTTTGAGGATTGTGGCTCATTTTACAAGAGCCGAGGATTATTTTCTGCTTGGAGTTTGTGAACATACAATATCTCAAAAGTACTAATAGAATGTGTACTTTCTCTGTCTAAAAGAGTTAGTTTGTAGAGTTAGTAGTTATGTAAGCATTAGCAGTTGAATACAGCATGGTTTTAGCGTCAGAAAAAATATTCAGAGATAAACGGCTTTTTGTGAAATTCGATAGAACTGTCACTTTAACCATTCATTTTTGGCTCTCTCTCTCTCTCTCTCTCCCTCCCCCTCTCGCTCTCTCTCTCTCTCTCTCTCTCTCCCTTCCCCTCGCTCTACCTCCCTCTCTCTCTCTCTCTCTCTCTCTCTCTCTCCCTCCCTCTCGCTCTCCCTCCCTCTCTCTCTCTCTCCCTCCCTCTCGGGAGGGAGACGCACTAGGTTTAATCCTAGTGAGAGGGGGAGAGGGAGAGAGAGAGAGAGAGAGAGAGAGGGAGGGAGGGAGAGAGAGAGAGCGAGAGAGAGAGAGAGAGAGAGAGAGGGGGAGGGAGAGAGAGAGAGAGAGAGAGGGAGAGAGCGAGAGGAAGAGTTGCTTTAACTCCTCCCTCTTCTTGGCTGCAGCGGCCGTCACAGTCTCAGTGCTTTGCTGCTGTCCTGTGCCTGTCTGCACGGCCGCTGTTTGAGGAAGTCGGCATGGACTCACTCGCTTCTTGGAGTTTTGGTTGAGGGCTTTGATGAAGGTTTTGCGATTCTGGTCATATTTATGCTGCGTGTTTCAAAGTGTGTCCCACCCGCAATCCACTATGCAAATCTGCAATCCCGCACCGCCAGCAATCAGCGCGAAATGAAAGCGCCTTCGCCAATCCACCTTCATGAGAATGGCTTCAGTCACACTGCTTTTTGCTTGCCTTCCTCTAGTCAGGAAAGCACTGTCACCACTTAGTGGGTCGGTGGAATGGGTTGTACACGTTGTACACGTCCAATACCTATATAAGAGATGTAAAAGGGTTCGATGCACATCCCACCGTCAAAAAAAAAAAATCGATTTTTTTTTGACGAGTCAACTCGTCGCTGGCAGTGAACAGCTGGATTGTGTTTGACGACTACACTCGTCGCTGGCAATCAAGGTGTTAACAAAAACAAAAACGATTCAGTCGCCGCCTTGGGCCTGAGGATGTGTGGGCCTGTATAAAATGTGTGTCCCCCACCTTTGAATGTGTAGCTACGTCCCTGGAATGTAGGCACCTTGTAAAGCACTTTGGATAAACGCTCTCTATAAATGCAGTCCATTTACTATTTAAACATTAATCCACATTAATTAATTCAACATTAAAATTAACACATAATAATAACCGATTACATCATTGTGTTTGTGTGTGTGTGTGTGTGTGTGTGTGTGTTTGGGTCACTCACTGTCCCTCAGGTTGTGGCATGTTGCGACATAATGGGCCAACTGTCTCCTCGTAGGATTATTTTTAATTTGAGAGCTCATTAACACTTTGAGTGCCACGGCCCTTGGGCAAAAGGTGCTGTACTGTGCCACATAGGCCGCAATGCATTTTAAAACAGTCATATAATTTCTTTAATAATTACTATGTAAACACTGAACACGCACAAATAACGATGAGACTCTCTTCTATCACCTGCAAAAAAAAGTTTATTGATCCCATTTTCCGTTCTTTAGTTATGAGCCGGAGAAGATAGCTTGATTAGACCAAAAACAGCCCTTTTTTTCTACGAGCTGAGATAATGACCGTTTTGTGAAAGGAAGCATTTCAAGCACATCATTGACTCATTGCTAATATTTTCTGATGTAATGCTGCAGCTGCCTGGGTCTGTTGTATGCTGTAGTGTCCTGCGTGCCCCACCTCCCCCCCTCCTCCTCCCCCCCCCCCCGTTGTGGGAGGAGTATCTCTCTGCTCTGCTCAGCTCTGCTGTGAATGCGTTTGCTCTGCGTGTGCTGCTCAGCAGTGAAAAGTCCGCTAGTCCAGCATTTTTACACCCGCGTGTATGTCATCATGCTTCCAGTTGAGAACTCCACGGCTGATCATGCGAATGGACTGTTGCAGCGGACACAAGGTGCTCAATTGTGACAGCAGATTGGCTGCTGCAGGGGCACAGCTACGTTATGCTTCAATGAAGCAGCTGCATACGGACGGATGCGATGCGATTTCCTCTTCCCAAACGACTTCTTCTGTGTGTTTTACTCTATGGTTTTACTCCACTTTCTCTCATCTGGAGTGCGCTGTCGCCACCTAAGGGTTCTGTAAAATAGGTTAGACACATTCAATAGCTATCATATTGTAAGAGGCGATGTAAGAGGCATAGATCGACACCCCCCCGTCAAAAAAACAATTTTGAGTTACTGACGCCATTTGGCGTCGCTGGCAGCCTACGGTAAATTTCTAATGACGCCATATGGCGTCGCTGGCACTCAATGTGTTAAAGGAGGACTTACCCCCTAGATATGTATTAGAACAGTGATTTGAAAATACCTATGGAAAAAACCAAGAAATGACATATGCTCTTGTCTATACTGGACTCTTTGGCTGTGTTCAAGTCAAGATTCTTTTTCGGAAATCGACGCCATTACAGTTTGCCTACTGCCTCAAAAATAATTTATTTGAGAGGGGCAATATCTTTATAAATATCAACAACTAGCCAACGCTGTTGGTCTGTATGGAAACAGAAAATCTGAAAATGGTTGAAAGTTATACCAATTTGGTAATTCAGTGGCGAACTAGAAATTTAATTATTTTTCTGCATGTATCTCTATGGCAGGGTGTCAAATTATGTTACAAGAGCAAAGTGACATAGGCTCGTTAACAGCAGCACACCCACAATAGGACAAACCTCTCGCTCTGGGGTAACACAATGCGAGATTTCTCCACGTAATTCCCTCGTCTAACTAGAGATAAACCGCGCAATGAAATCCGTTTTTAATTTGCGTTTTGGGGCTTTTCGTGATTCTTGTTGAAAGTTACAACACCTCTGATTTTTCCTCTCAGGGCGCAGGCAGGACAGAGCTCTTCTCCTCCTCGGAGCACACACACACAGACAGAGCCAGTTGCTCTGCTCTGCTGACTTTCATTTCCTGAGAAGTTGGCGTTGCTTGTACACAGTGATGATATTATATTAGCCGCTATGTTTAGAGAAGCTTTGTCACGTTGTCACGTCGTAGTATAGCGTTATACCTTACATTCCCGCTAAACTGCACAGCAAATGGCAGAGTGTAACATTTCCAGAGTTTTTCTTTGTAGTGTAGTTTTGGTTACACTCTAGAGTTGATTTGGTGTAATGTACACTTGCTCTACTCATACAGTAGCACTGTGTGGTGTTTATTCGTGGTATAGTGTTGGTGTGGAGTTCAATTGGTGTTAGTTGAAACCTAATAGTGTTAATTTGATGGTTGAGTCTACACAGTCCGCATTATACCATGCTACGTGATTACGTCTGCAGCGTAACGTAACATTAGGCACACGCCCATAAACTTTATTTCGGCGGACTGAACGCAATTCTTTCTTTCTTTCCGCCAAGCTGCCTGAGATGCACGGTCCCGGACTACTGCTGCTCCGGAGAAATAAAACAAGTAAGATGGAATAATCATTTCGGTTGGTTAGTGTCATGTTTTAGAAAACCATGATAGTTAGCACTAGTTTTAGCGGGGGGACTTTACCTAGCCTGGGGCTACCTTGCCACGTTAGGGCTTGTTCAGCTAGCTAACAAGGGGCTATCCTGGTTAAACGTGGCATCGGTGACGAACGCTACTTTAACGTTAAATGAGGAGAATAATGCAAGGGGGAATATCAGCATGAATTCGACTTTTGAATGCACTATTCGTAGCATTAAATAGACCTTTCTTTTCCATAATACATTTAGCCAATGGCAGATTCAGCTAACGTGACACCGACCAGGAAGTAGCCTTATCCAACCTCGCTTGGTTAGCCAACAGCCTGCATAGGCCTACTCTATAATAACGATACTAGTTAGCACTTGCTCACTTAAAAGCTAACGTTAATTTGAGCCACCCAACAAAGTAAAACGTAATGGTAACGTTACATTATGGAGGTGTTGGTATACGGAGCTTTAACTAGCTAGAGCCACGTTAGGGCTTGTTCAGCTAGCTAGCAAGGGGCTATCCTGGTTAAACGTGGCATCGGTGACGAACGCTACTTTAACGTTAAATGAGGAGAATAATGCAAGGGGGAATATCAGCATGAATTCGACTTTTGAATGCACTATTCGTAGCATTAAATAGCCCTTTTCCATAATACATTTAGCCAATGGCAGATTCAGCTAACGTGACACCGACCAGGAAGTAGCCTTATCCAACCTCGCTTGGTTAGCCAACAGCCTGCATAGGCCTACTCTATAATAACGATACTAGTTAGCACTTAAGCTAACGTTAATTTGAGCCACCCAACAAAGTAAAACGTAATGGTAACGTTACATTATGGAGGTGTTGGTATACGGAGCTTTAACTAGCTAGCTTGCTAACACGTGTTGGCAATAGGTGCTTGCTGCAGTCTGCAGAACCAAAATCCCATAGTGTATTTGGCTGCTTCTGGAGGAAATTGAGTGTAACAAGTTAACAATTCAGTCAATCAGGCTGGGCCTGGATAGTTCCCAGTGAATATCATACTATGCTGCTTGTCTGAAATGCCCGTACATGACCCCCAAAATATATTTTCACCATTTGAGAAGTACCAATAACATGTACTATTCCTCACAGATGCACCCTTTCCCCATCTGAAATTATAACATCCAGTCACACTGGACATGTTAAACTTACAGTTCTTGTGCATTTGATACATTTGTGTTTTTATCTGATTTCATAGGCAACAACGACAGCAGCAATGCTGTTCCGAGTCAAATACAAAGGGAGGAAGTCTTACCTCAAAGTTAATGGCGGCTCATATGCATCACTTATCAAAGAAGGTAATGTTTTTATTGACCAACTCAAGATCATCCAGTTTAGATTTTAGATTTGAATTTCAAGGTTTAACCTGAACTCACTTGCCCTTAGCCTACACCTTATAAACACTGAATGTTAATTGAAGGTTAGTAATAATGATCATGGTTCAAGGGTCCTTGAAATCCTTGAAAGTTTGTAAATTTGAAAAATAAAAATCAAGCGGTTAAAAACGTTTTTGACATGGGCCATTGAAATTGCTTGAATTTTAGGTTTTTCCTGCATAGAGAATTAGGAGGGAGGCAGCTGCCTTCCGCTTTCGGCAAGTGAAAACAAAAGATTGTTCTAATAACAAGCATTGCACTGGGTGGGTTTCTGTCATTTGGAATTCGAACTAACACAGCACAGTTGAGAATTGTGTTCACACATTCAAGCCTCTGTCGTTGTAGCAGTAATTAACCATGATCCTTGTCTCTATGTTGTGATGGGTCCTTGAATTTGGGGAATTGGGCCTTAAAAGTCCTTGAAAAGTTCTTGAATTTGAAGTTGGAAGGACGTGTGGGGACCCTGAATTATGTAAACATTACATGAATAATAAAACGCAAATAGGTATGGAATGACACATGGCACATTTATTTTTATGATCTTGTGTATTCTCAGCCAAAGAGAAGTTCAGCATCCCCGAGGCCACTAGGGTGTATCTGACGGATGACACAGGATTGGAGGTTGATGAGGAGGTGTTCAGTGACGTCCTGGAGCAAAACACAAACATGCTTTGGACTATTGTTGATCCCAATTCAGTGATTGGTAAGTACAGGGTCCCCGCGGGCCGCGGGGTTTTAAAAGTATTTAAAAAAAGTATTCAATTTGAAATTCTCAAAATAAGGCCTTAAAAGTATTGAATTTAGTTTACAAGGTATCAAATTTGGTTTACAACGGTCTCTTTTTCCCCCCTTTGAATAAAGGAATAACTTAACGTCATCAAGAACTGTCAAATGTATAAAATGTTTTTATGATGCGACAAGGATTTTACAGGTAACATTGCTGTGTTACATCAGCACATTGTGGGATGTGGTTTTATGCAGGCAAAGATGGTGGGACTAATGGTGGGTCACCTCGTGAGTCGCAGGTCGGGTCAATGGGCAAGTGCCGTTTTAACCCGAAGTGGCAGCAGGCTCTAACATGAGTGGGTTAGGCCTGTTTCAGGCAACGACCACAAGGCTCTTTGTGCCGGAAAGCGTTCAAGCTGGGGACGTTGGGAATGGCATTTGTGAGATGTGTGTGATTTTATTTCAATAGCCTATACCATAATTGTCCACTCGGGTTAAGCTATTGTTGCATGGTGCAATTGCAGGAAGAGAGGTTACTGTATAGCCTACTGGCTGGTGTTGTGTCAAAAAGTGATTTGCTGCCAGAAACCGATTTCGATCCGCGGGACAGCGCACAGCGCTGCCTCAGTGCCTCTACCCACCCTGTGCACCGGCACACTAGCTGAACACAAAGCACCCCTCCCCGTGCTACACACAGACTCCCGCCCCGCCAGACCCTCGTTCCCCTGGTAATCCAATTCAAAACGCAAATCATTTTTCCCACAAAACCATGACAAACAAATTCTCATTGTTAAGTCAATGTGTGTTTTTTTTTTCTGCACTGTAGGTTAGTTGAAAATCAACGTGGCATTGGAGGAAAGTGTGTCCGCGCGCGAGCCGTGCGTAATGGGCCTATCCAAATGCGGAGAACAAATTTGCCTGAGTGTGCGACAATCAGTGGGACTTTGACTTTGAATGCTGTCTGCACTAAGACTAGCTATTTGCTGGTGTTAAAATTAGAGATGCACCGATTGGCATTTTCACTGGCCATTTCCGATTTTTGAATAGTCTGACTTGCCGATACCGATTTTGGCCGATTCCGATTTTCTTTCTAAGAACAATAATTGACGTGTTATTTAAAAAAAAAAATTTTTTTTTACTTTGCTTTAATAGAAAATTAAGATTCATGTCACATTTATCATTTGCATGAGGTAGGACGATCTCAGTCAAAAAACATCTCAAAATAAGTGTTCCAGGTTACTGGACAGAGCTTTTATTTTTTGTGTAAATACAATGAATATAAAACAACCAGTATATCCCACAGCTATCATGCATTTACTTTTCCAAAAGAAAAAAGGTGCAACAGAAGAGGGGCTCCAGATGGAAAGTAGCCTATGGCTAAATCTGTTACAAAGCATCTCTTCCCCTATGGGGTTTAATGTTTTTTTTATATATGTCCCTGCCAAATAAACGAATAGAATAAAAATAAATAAACGTCAAAATGTTATCCCTGGACAAGGAGTTTATAGCCTATAGGTCTGGAGCCCAGCCATGCCCACTCTACAGTTGTGGATTTGGCTGTTCTTGAGTAGATGAGGAAATGAGTTTTTGAGTTGAGTTTACACACAGAGTCCGTTTCTTTTAATCCGCCATCCGCAAAAAAAATCATCACGCACAGTAAAGCTTGCACACTGGTGCGATGCGTTTTATTATCTTTGTCATTCTATTCGCAATACGAAACAACTGTATCCACGTTACAACGTGATTGACTGACAGATAGCAGCAGCAGCTGATCTGCAGCAAGCAGCGGTGATATGGACTGCAGCTGGTCAGGGAATGTAACCAGGACACAGGGCTCGATAGTAGCCTACCTTCACTTCGCCAAGTTGCGCTGTGGCCAGGGAGAGAGAGGGGCCAGTGAGGTGAAGCGAGCCGCTCAGACTGGAGTAGACTCCAGCCGAGCGGGACTCGGCAATGTACCCTGCTCCTCCGCGGCTTATTTTCAACTTGCATGTGTGACAAACTACGATTTCCACAATGAGGACGACATGCTGGCGTGTTTCCTTTTGGCTGCTTGCGGTGCGCGCACGTCACGTGAATGCATGCATCGTGCAGCTGCAGGTAATTGACCAAACAAAAAAAGGGGAAAGCCGACCGGCGCACAGAATCGGCTATGTGGACTGACCGGGGCCGGTCACCGGTCGAGGCCGATCACGTGAAAATCGGCCATTTCCGGTCATGTGCCGATCGATTGGTGCATCCCTAGTTAAAATTGAGAGCACCCACGGCCCCTTTTTCTAACACATTGCACTGGAACGCCTATTTTGGGACGGGCAACGCCCAAACCTCTCTTTGCGCTCGGCACATACCGACGGTATCTTCCCCACAGCGCTAAATGACACTTGCGCGAGACATGATAGGCTAGGGGCCCACGGACACGTCTGGGCCACGCCTACACCTGTGTCATCCCAGCGCAAAACAGGACGGTGGAGGCAGGCGATAGCTTAAGACGCTGGGAAGATAGCAATAAGGGGCGCAAACGATAGTGCCGTACAACGATAGGGCCCTAACAGTTAACAGCTAAATCTATGCAAATCTTGTACTTGTTTATTTTAATGGACTATGCATACTGGCTTCCTTCTCAGAGTCTCCAGCAGGGTCCTCGTCATGTACAGACACCCTGTCTCTCTCATCACAATCATCCACCCATTCATCAGAGAGTGACAGCACTCTGACAACCCCGAAGAGGCAGCGCGTTGATGACAGTTCCACAAAGGCCAAAGAGGTGATCTGTTTGAGTAGAAATTATTTTAATAATTAATGCTGAACATTTATCATATTTTCAGTATTGTGTGTTTTTCCTTAAATGAGAACTTCACTGAAAAATAATGCTGATTTATTTTGCACATGATCTCACACAGGGGTTTTCAAAGTGGAAAGCGGGCCTCCCCAGGCGGCTTCATGCAGTTTCAGGGAAGGCTCAGTGAATGAAAGTGAAAAAATATGACCTCAGTTATCAAAAGGAGATCACATAATAGCCTAAATGTATGCGATTTGGTTAAAGAGATAGTTCAGAGATTCAGTAGTTGTGTGGAATTTAACGGTTTTTCCTTCTACCCCAGAGTCAGAAACTAATACATGCCTTAGGATAGGGCAGACCTTTTATGTATTCTGTGTATTCTGAAGTATGTCAAACAGCGATATCGGGTTATCTGGGCTCAATTGTTAACGTATATGAGATCAAATATATAATCATGGTCCCAAAGGCATCTAGGGATTGAGCGAGAGGGGCGATTTATTTCCCCCCAGCTTTGTCTGGGGGGATCCCACAGTCTCAGACTTTGAAAACCACTGATCTCACACATCTGAAAACTGTAAACCAGGGGCTTTTAAAGTATGAGCCTGTGGGCCTCCCCCCAGACAATGCTTCGAAACCCCCCCTCCCCCGTTAAATTCCTGAATGCCTATGGAATCATGTTATTTGCTCCCACACAACAATTGAGCCAAGATAGCCTGATATTGCTGTTAACCATACTTCAGACTACACCAAATGCATAAAAAGGTCTGTCTGAAGGCATTTAATTGTTTCTGACTCTAAGAAAGTGGGGGGGGGGACTGTCAAATTCCCTCAAACGACCCTTTGAACTTTCTCTTTAACCAAATCACACATATTTAGGCTATTCTATGAGATCTCATTTTAACAACTAATGTAAAAAAAAATCACTGCCATTCACTGGGCCTCCCCTGAAACTGCTTGGAGCCCCCATTCCTGGGAAAAGAGGGGGAGGGCATACATCCCACTTTAAAAACCTCTGCTCTACACAATTTTGCAGGCATTCATTTAGTTTGACAGTTGATTTGAGTTAAGTTGTGGACCAGTGATGTAATTTGTTCATGAATAACATCACTGACCCACAACTTAACTCAAATCAACTGTTAATAACTGTCAAACTAAATTAATGCCTGCAAAACGGTTTACAGTTATTGGTTATGTGTGAGATCATTTGCAAAATAAACCAGTATTGTTTTTCGGTGAAGCTCACTGACTTGTATCTACCACCTTGGCCTCAAGCTTGTCAGAACAGTTCTGGAAACAAAGCCAGGAGGGGAGAAAATACTTAAAGAATACAGCCAGACCAGGGAACTCACGGACCAAGTACGGCGCAAGCTCGTCAACATCCTTTGTGCTGATATGGTTGAGAAGCACGGGTAAGTTAAGTATAATGTTGTCAATGGGAGAAGAACTGTCGGCTAACGTGTTTAATATAAAACAGTTAATAAATTAAAATTGGTAACTCAATAGAGGGTATGCACACCCACTGGAACACACCCACTGGAACACGCCCCCTCAATCGGGAACGATTGTCAAATTCCTCCCTGAGCAGCAGGTGTCAGTTATCTAGGCTGATTACTGCATTCAAGCTCAGTCTTGCTGTGACTCAGTGGCCGTGACCCCACAGTGACTGCCTCTGTGACATCACATGCATACCCTCTATTCTCAGTATTGACAGTGCTGCCGACAGCCCGCAATGCAATACCCACAAGCAGAACCAGCTGAGCGAGGTTCTGCAACAGCATGTGTTGTAGTGTTAAGCGCCCGGCATGGTTTTGCGCAGCCACGACTTTAAGCCTTGCCGCCGACGAGCGGTGACAGCCAGACTGCATACTCAAACGTAACTTGTCCAAAACGTTATCGTGTTGTTTACCAAGAACGTGCAATCATGTCGTTGGGGGAACATTTTATTGTACCTCCATTTCAAAACTCATTCCGGTGAGCCTGCAGAAGGCTTTGCTAGATGAGGGACAAGCACCTTAAATGAGGAAATGGCATTTCCTCATTCCTCACAACAATGAATTGATGGCGCAGAGTCACATTTTCGCCCAGCTGCGGCGACACCCTCGGCGCAGTCAGCGCCGGCGATTTTGCGCGAGCATAATTTGCGCTTTAGGGCTCCAGCCCTAACACTAACCCCTAACACTAACCCTACCGGGCTGTCTGCACTGCGGGCTGTCTGCACTGCAGGTGGTCGGCATAATGAGCGGACTCCGTATTGACTCTGGTCACCCATTATCACTGAGCTGACCAGAGCAGACTTTCAATGAGGCTATTAAATGTCTAATTCTATCTTGTGAAGTTAAAAGCATACGCAAACATTTTTTGGATATTCGCCCATTTGCCATATTGCCGATTAGTAAAAGTATACTGTAGATGCATTTATCTTCACTATGTGTGCATTAGAAAGTACTGCCATTGTAGTGCTAGCTGTAAGTACCGTAGCAGTGAGGGGTGAAACGCACTTTCGAATCCATGCCCAGTGAAGATAAATGCATCTACATTATACTTTTACTATCGGCAATATGGTAAATAGGCAAATCTCCAATTTTTTTTGTGTATCCCTGTAAAGTTACATTATTGGCTTTGGATAGGAATTAACATTATAAACCATGTTTTTAACCCGTTCAGGAGTGCTCCACCTATGGATGTCAGGACACAGTATGCTATGGGGATTGTTGCGCTTTTCCCCTCCACTAGAGATCCCTACTCCAAGAAAGGATATGTAAGTATACATCTGTAGGCATGATTAAAGGTTTATGCAAAATTGGGAGTTGAAGATGAAAGCTAAATTTGTGTTATTTTGTTATTATTCTGTTATCTATTTTTCTTTTGAAATGTGCTAGAGGCCTATTTTAAATGTTATGAAGCCAAAACATCTAGATCAAAAGTGAAGCCAAAACATCTACATCACCCCTGGTAGCTGGCTGCAGTATAGGACATAAATACCGCACCCTCCATATGGAGAGGACATGAGCCAAACTAAAATCAAAGTGCGCGTCAAATAATTTCCCCCTAAAGATGGTTTCTGTTATTTTAGGTAGTTCTGTCAGATGGCGGCATGGCTGAGGGGGCTCAGCCCGACTGTACTTTGCAAACTCAGACTCCAAATGGTGTCACACAAGCAGATTTTGGCTTAACTTTTGCAAAGTGGTGCATATAAATGATTACAGTCAATGTTTTTTGCACTCATGCCTCTGTCTTTAGGAGCACTTCTTTGATGTCAGCAGTAATGAGGGCTTCATTGCAACGAAGTTAAAGAACATGATGCGAGAAAACAAATGTGGCAGGAGGAGCAGCAGCTCGCAGAAGCGCCCTTTAGCCACTTCAGACAAAGGACCACAGATTGAAAGAGAGGTGACCACAGAACATCAGCTTGAAGGAGACCAGTGTCGGGAGGCCATATCTCTACTGAAGCACAGCACCGACGCAGACCAGATCATAAATAAAATGAGACAAACCTTCCAGTACAGACAGCAATTGATTCATGATCCTGAGAAAAGCAGCACAGTGCTTACAGTGTTCCCAAGATTCCTTGACACTAAGGGATTGGTGAGTTGATCTGAAATGATCCATTATGATAGACTGTGTATAATTTAGTGCAACTAAATAGCCATTTCAAATTAAATTGGCTTGCCTGACACGCACAAAAACGATCCACTGCTGTCACCATCATCTGCAAACATACCATATGGTGTTCTCACCCCTTCAGGTCCTACAAGATTTCCAGCTGCTGTTTGGAGAAGAGACCTCATCAAAACTTCTGGAGAAGTGGGGAGCCCTGAAGCCAAAAGTCATAAAAGAAGCAAAAGCCCTCACCAAGACAGCCATGCTTGATGCCCTCATCCAATCTGCAGAGGAGAAACCCAATGAAGATGAAGATGTCCAAGGTAACTGTCAATTGAGCTCAAATTAGTTTATCACCAGCCACACGTCTATAGTACTTGTATTTCTATGACATGAGTGTTTAGATTTATATTCATGATTTATATTGTCCCTCTTAAGGTTGGGATAGTGACATGGCCTCACTGCTGCTGCTGGTGTATCTCCTGCCTCCACCACCCGGTGGAACGAAGAGACCTGTGAAGATCAGTGTCCGGGAAGCTGTGGATCACGTTGCCAAGTTTCACAAGGTCAGTTGCCTTAGATTTGTGCCGTTATCTCGTATTAACACATTGAGTGCCACAGCGCTTCAGTAAAATTGTCTGCAGCCTGTGCCAGATTCACTTCCATTCAGTTGAAAACAGCTATAGAATTTTTTCTATTATGGCTATATTGATGGGGCTGGACTTTAATGAAACATTGAACACTCCTGCTTCTTCCAAAGAAGAAATTTTGTTTCTAGACAGTTCCATTATGAAATGACAGCCTCTGCACTTTCAAGGGTTTTCTGTCGTTTTTTTTTACTTTCCAAGATATAGTCACTTTTATGAATACCTTTTGCACTCTAATTTCGAGCACATTCACTGACTCTGGCTGGTGTTTTCTGATGTGGTGGCGTGGTGTAGTTTCTGTGCAGCCTGCGTGCCCCCTCCCCCCCCTCTCCACCTCTGAGCTGCGGGCTCCTCCCACACGCACAGAGTTTGTTTTCTCGACTCCGTTTTTGCCCCGGACGGATCCCAGCGCGCATCAAGGAAATGATGCGCGCTGGCAAACGCGACTGAACGAAAAGGCTTGGCCGTTCGGCTTCGGATGCTGGCTTTCTGGCAGGAAATCGTGTGGAGATAGATAGAAGCATAAGAGCTCAGTTGTGAGCGCGGATGCAGCCGAGCCCACTCTCCGCTGCAGACAGAGCAATCTGTACGGCTCTGGCTGAAGCATGCATCGGTTTCCTCTTTGATCACGTCTTTCCCTGCTGTCTCATGCACAAAGTAAAGGATCTGAGGTGGGTGGCGCAGCTTCCGTGACGATGTTTAAGGTGGCGCCGTGTGATCCCTTGAAGGGATTCATGCTCACTGGCTAGGTACGACCTTAAACAGCAGAATTATGGAATAATATGAATTATGATTTTAGGACGTCCACAGACGTCCTTGGCACTCCTCGTTACTTTTTTTTAGGACGTGCACAGACGTCCTTGGCACTCAATGTGTTAAAGTGTAATTTCCGATGTCGACACAATATCAGCACTGACTGCCACAACAACAAAAATCCCATTTTAATCGTAATTGTTTGTAGCATATTGATTCACTCGGCTCCTAATTGCTCCACGCAATCTCTCTCTGTCGCTTGCTCTCTTTGTTGCTCCCCCTCTCTCACCCGCTGTCTTACTGGACACAACTGTTCGCCGCCCACTGCACATGCAAGTGATGACCCTAGAGTCTAGGGGAGTCTAGGGCCTAGACCACACATGGGCAAAATGCGGCCCCATCTCAATCCGGCCCCCAACATGCTCAAAGGAAAACAAAACAACCAAACAAACAAAAAAGACTGCATTATGTTAATAAATCTCATCCGCTAAAGCCATTTGATATGTATCACTATTATATCAGGAGATTAACAGCAGAAATTACCAATCACAGCAGGAGAGAG
This sequence comes from Poromitra crassiceps, assembly GCF_964638095.1. Lineage (NCBI taxonomy): Eukaryota > Metazoa > Chordata > Actinopteri > Beryciformes > Melamphaidae > Poromitra > Poromitra crassiceps. The sequence goes on along the minus strand of NC_139626.1, from coordinate 65,377,163 downwards.
GGTTAAAGATAAGACTCCCATGAAAATAGGGAGTGTTTGGCAGTTATGAGTCCCAATGTGTGGCCCTCTGGCGAAAAATGTTGCCCACCCCTGGCCTAGACTGATGAAATTCCAGGTCTGAGTTTAATGTTTTCCAATTTTATCTTACAGTCAACCCGCAGCCTTGAGGAGGTCACTGGTGCAGACCAGAGAAGACAGCCGTACATCCTGGCAGTTGGCACATCACGAACCAGCATCCATGACTACTACATCGTGGTGGACGGTCAACTCCTCCCCTGCAAGGCTAAGTCTCCCCTGTCAGCCTTTGATGAGCTTTTCAAAGCCCATTATGTGTTTGGCATCTCCTATGATCAGGCCCTAAACACTCTGTACACATTTGTGCAGACCACCATCTACAACATAGATGTAGGCCTTTGTCATGAAACCCCAACGGTCAGAATCATGAGATCCAAGCTCCTTAACTAAGTCTCTGTTTAGAGATTTTGGCATGAGGCTCAGGTGTTTTCATTGCAAGTCCACTTTCAGTACTGTTAAAGAGTTGGTTCGGCATCTTAAATGCACACATGCCTTTTATCCTGGTAAGAAATTTCGACTGATATGTGATCAAAACGGGTGCTGCCAGACATTTCAGACTTTCTCCGGCTTCAGAAAACATCTCCACAAGCAGCATGGTACTGGAAATCTAGATGATGATGATGAACCACTCCCCCCTCCAATTGATGTATCTGACCAGCAAAGTGTCTCATCCAGTTTAGAAGAACCAGAAAGTTCAACAAGCGGTACTGAGAATAGACAAAAAAATACCCAAGAAATGTGTGCATCCCTTATTGCAAAACTTCAAAGCAGTGGTGTGGCAACTACTGTCATTACGTCAGTTGTTGAAAATCTGGAAGAGCTTGTACATGAATTGCATTCAAATGTCAAAGATGATGTTACAAACTTACTTCCTGATGATGAGAATATAAGAGCAAAGTTTGAAGATTACTTTGAGAGCCTTGAAAATCCATTTACCAATGTGAATACTGAGTCAAAATGGAAAAAATATTTCCATGATAAGTGGGGTGTGGTAGATCCCGTTGAGATCCCCCTAGGTGTAAGGTACGACACCAGAAGGAATCGAGCCTCTGGCACATATGACCAAGTTCCTGTGACAGACAAGTTTGTTTACATCCCCTTATTGGCAACTTTAAAGTTTATATTCTCCAACAAAGAAATATGCAGCCATTTTGTCCAGCCTTGTGAAGAGAGTGAGCTCTACAAAGACTTTTGTGATGGCAGCTATTTTAAAGGTCACCCCCTCTTCTCCAAAAATAAAAATTCTCTCCAAATACAATTATTTTTCGATGAATTTGAAACTGCCAACGCGCTTGGAAGTAAGCATGGTATCCATAAGGTTGGGAGTCTATACTTTATTTTAAGAAACCTTTCTCCAAAGATCAACTCTGCTCTTATGAATATTCATCTTCTTGCACTCTTTCATAGTGAAGATGTCAAAAAATATGGATTGAATGCAATACTGGAGCCCCTAGTACGTGATCTGAAAGTGCTTGAGTCTGAAGGAATTGAAGTACCTTTCTCTGATGAACCAGTACGTGGAACAGTTGCACAAGTAACTGGGGACAATTTGGGTTTGCACACACTTCTTGGATATGTTGAATCTTTCAGCGCAAACTATTTCTGCCGCCTTTGTCTACTAGACAAACACACCTGCCAAAGGGTTTTCAGTGACGATGATCCAAGTGTAACCTTACGCAGTAAAGAACTACATGTTCAACATTGCAATGATTTGAAAGACCCTACACTGCCTTCATCATTTGGAGTTAAACGAACATCTATACTCAATGATCTGAAGTACTTTCATGTTTCTGACAATTATGCAGTTGACATAATGCATGACATATTGGAAGGAGTGGGGCAGCTGGAGATAAAGTTGCTTTTTGGGTACTTATCTGACAACAAGATCATATCGAAGCAAGATGCTTGTAATAGAATTTACGCGTACAACTATGGCTATCTTGAGCGGAAAAACCGTCCAACCAGAATTAATTTGGAGCAAGCTGGTAATGGAATAGGTCTCAATGCCATTCAGACATTTTGTTTGATCCGGAATGTGCCCTTGATATTTGGAGATGTTTTACGAGAAGGAAATGAACACTGGAGACTGTTGCTGCTTTTGTTGCAAATTATCAACATTATATTTTCTCCAGTCATTACTGAAGGCATGACCGTTTTTCTGAAGCATCTTATTGTTGATCACCATCGGCTTTTTAAAGAGCTGTACCCAAAACGCAACTTAATCCCTAAACACCACTTCATGACCCACTATCCCAGATCCATTCGAAAACTTGGTCCTATTCTTCATTTTTGGGCAATGAGATTTGAAGCGAAACATCGTTTTTTTAAGAACAGCGTCAAAAACTTCAAAAACATAACAAAATCTTTAGCCAAAAAACACCAACTGGCTATAGCATACCATTGGGAATCATTGCCATTTAAAAGCCTTGGTTGTGGACCAGTAAAAAAGGTTGAACTTGCTAACCTGACAAATGGTGAATTGATAGCAAACTATCTGCATGTTGACATGGACTGTGAAGTTGATGTGGTGAACTGGATTACATCTTATGGTACAGAGTATCGCCCAGGTCTCCTGGTATGTTCAAAGATAGAGGAGGGGATGCCAATATTTAGTCAAATAAAAAACATTGTCGGATTTGGTGGACAGTATTTTCTTGTAACAGAAGAATTTGAGACACTTGGTTTTGCAGAGCATCTTCATTCCTACCATGTGCTGGAGGGAGTAGGGGGAAATGAATGTTTGTTGAAGGTTGACCAGTTGCGCTTCTTCAAACCATTTGACCTGCAGACAACTTATGGTTTTGACAGAGATGACCAGTACATTGTTCCTGTTCATGTATTTTTGTAAAAGAAAAAGAAAGTGGTTGCCATGGACTATTTGATTTTTTGATTTTTGAGATTGTTGGTGATCAACTTTATTGTAGCAGGACTGGGACAGTTTACTTTATGAAAGATATTAAACACTTCTATGATGGTCAAACTAATGTACATAAGTGAATTTCCTTTGTCATTTTATTTCAATGTGCATTAGTGATTTTAATTTTACATTTCATTTAAATTGACTGAACAGAAGGTCATTTGAACCCAGCCTGCTTCATTACAAAGGAAAAAAAAAAAACTCACGTTGAACTTGTCTGCATGTTGATCTGGTCAGCCATTTGAACAGCAATCAGTGTACATAATGTATATGCACTTTAGAGGTGACCAATATGTGGTTGCATTGTTTACAAACTTTACATCAATGTTACATTGATTGACTGTACTTTATTGCACTTTCCTGTATGTTGTAAAATGCTTTTATAGTGTGTTTAATAGGCATGTCAGTTAAAAATATTCCCAGCTTTGTTTGCTGGAACGTTTTAAAATAAAATGAGGTGGACTGCATTTAAACTCATTTGTGTTTATTAAGCTCTGAATTGAAGTCAAATGTTACATTCAAATGTTGGCTTAACACTCATTTCAAACCATAGTGTCATACATAACTTCTATAGTGGTACATTTAGACTACCGGTATATAGAGGCCAAAAAAGAGTGAACTACATTTTTATTCTCCATAGTGCCCATAAAACACTGAATTGAGTAAATTCTTACTCTTTATAGTGCCAAAAAAACACTGAATCAAATACATATTAACACTGCATTAAGTAAATTTGTACTCCTTATAGTGCCCTAAAAACACTGGGATAAAGTACATATTAACACTGAATTAAGTACATTTTTACTCCTTATAGTGCCCTAAAAACACTGAGATAAAGTACATATTAACACTGAATTAAGTACATTTGTACTCCTTATAGTGCCCTAAAAACACTGGGATAAAGTACATATTAACACTGAATTAAGTACATGTTTACTCCTTATAGTGCCCTAAAAACACTGAGATAAAGTACATATTAACACTGAATTAAGTACATTTTTACTCCTTATAGTGCCCTAAAAACACTGAGTTGAAGTACATTTTTACTCTTGGAGTGTTATTCTCCTACACCTATTGGTGTAAGGTTACTCTAAATAGTGTTTAAATAGTGCCTTTGAAAAGTACATTTTTACACTCCTAGTGTCAATCAATTAACTCTAGATTAGTGTACATATTTAACTCTGAGAGTAAGTGTTGGATGAACACTGACTCTTTGGACCCAAATAGACACCGAGTTCGGTGTACATTTTACTCTTAAAGTGTTAAATATACTCTGTCATTTTTGCTGTGTGCGACGAGATTTGTTTGCTGAAATGTCAGACTGTTGAAAGCCCCCGCCTCTCACTGCTGCTGTGTGCTGCTGCGGGTGCATGAGCGAGCAGACTCTCCCGTTTGACTGGCCGAGAGAAAGTGCTTCCAAGTCGGACTGATAGCCGCGGAAATGTCAGACTGTGCACAGAGAGCACTGGAGAAAGTGCTCCAGACAGCAAAACACACACACAGCGAGTCAACCCCCCCCCCCCCCCCCCGTTGCTTGTACACAGTGACGATATTACAGTAGCCGATGTGTTTAGACCAGCTTTGTCACGTTGTCACGTCGTAGTATAGCGTTATATTTTACATGTGCGCTATACTGCGATAAGATTTGTTTGCGGAAGGATGAAAGTGAGGCTCTCACTTTGATGCTGGGCGAGAGAGAGTGTGCTGTGCTGCTCACCCCCCCCCCCCCCCCAGTCCCCAGTCGCTAGTCGCTCTGCTGACAGGCAGAGGGGGGAGAGAGAGAGAGAGAGAGATCGGCTCCCTACAAGCAGCAGAGTGAGTGAGAGAGAGAGAGAGAGAGAGAGAGAGGGGGGGGGGGGGGGGATCTGCATGGGGAAAGTGGGAGAGAGATATGATGCTGCTGCTAAGTGCACTGAGTTGTGAGGAGCCGAAAGGGTACAGGGGGAGTAGTGGAGTAACTATCTTGAAATCCCATAGTCTTTGGGGACAACCTGACGTCAGGTTGTACCAAATATCCCATTCATTTGAGAAAAGAAAAACAAGCAGTGTTCGACCCTTAGAGGGCGCTTATGCCAGATATGCTGCTGAAAAATGATACAAATGGTAAAATGGCAACAGTTTGGTGTCAAATGTGGAAATTCTGACCAGAATTCTTCACACATCACCCCCAAAGTCATATATATTGGTTAAAAGCTGAAAAAAAGTGTTTTGGAGGTAAGTTCTCCTTTAAGCTCTTTGAAGTCTGGAATTATAGAGTTGAACTTGCTAAAGTAAATGTTCTTTTCTTCTTCAAATTTTTCGCATTGTAGGAGGAAGTGCATCTGCGTCTCGACCTCACCTGTCAAACAGTGACCACACGTTCTGTTTTCTTTTGGTTGCCATGAATTTTTGTATCTTCCTTTCTCGATTGCCAATAGAGCTCAACAGTCACGTGACATTTCCTGCCCCGGAAGTGAGTTTCTCACTCGTTTTCTCCATAGACATTTCAAAAATCCTTATATAACGAGTTTTAAAGCTGGAACCAAGCCACCCCGTGACCTACTGAATCGTGAGTGACCATAAAACATTTCAATTGGAGCAAAAACTAAAAATCGAAAATGTGTTATTTTCCTCAATTTTTCTAAATGTCTAATGAGAAAATGAATGGGAAAGGGAAACTCACTTCCCAGTGCAAAATATATCATGTGACTGTTCAGCTCTATTGCTGGTGAGGATCCGTCTCTGCTCTCTATCTGTGGCTGTCTCTCTTTTTCTCTGTCTCCCTCTCTCCCCTCCCCACTCTCTCTCTCTTTCCCCTATCTCTCTTGCACTCTCTCTCCTCCCCTCCCTGTCTCTCTCCCTCTGTCTCTCCTCCCTCTCTCTCTCTTTCCTCTATCTCTCTTGCACTCTCTCCTCCCCTCCCTGTCTCTCTTTCCTCTATCTCTCTTGCACTCTCTCTCCTCCCCTCCCTCTCTCTCTCTTCTCTATCTCTCTTGCACTCTCTCTCTCTCTCTCCCCTCCCTCTCTCTCTCTTTCCTCTATCTCTCTTGCACTCTCTCTCTCTCCCCTCCCCACTCTCTCTCTCTTTCCCCTATCTCTCTTGCACTCTCTCTCCTCCCCTCCCTGTCTCTCTCCCTCTGTCTCTCCCACTCTCTCTCTCTTTCCTCTATCTCTCTTGCACTCTCTCTCCTCCCCTCCCTGTCTCTCTCCCTCTGTCTCTCCCCCCTCTCTCGGTGCAGATTATTTTCTAAGGTAACGTTAGGTCAGCAGTTCAACCCACAAACCATATTTGGAAGTTCAACTTCCTTCACTAGAAAGGGAGAAGCCTCCTTTCATGCGTTCTTATGGTTCCACACAAGACCCGCTCTACTCTACCTGTGATTGGTTGTGTTTAGACATTACATGAGGAGTTGGTTGGGTTTAGGCATGAGTGATGATTGCTTCTGGTTAGGGTAAGAATATCAACGTAAGCCAGGGGTGACTTTTTTGACAACACTTTTTGAATAGGGGCCAGATTAGATAATGTGAAAATACTGGGGGGCAGCTGCTTCTCGCATCATATGGGTTATATATACAAATCACATACAATTGTACTCTAAGGATTTTGTTTACCATCTGAAAACATTACTGTAGTTCTTCTGTCTGTGTTGTTCCTACTTGGTGCTTGTCTACAAACGGTATGATAGTGCTGTCACTGTTAGGTGAATGCAAATAGTGAACTTGTTTGCCAAGGGCCACTTGGAATCGGTCCACGGGGCGCATTTGGCCCCCGGGCTGGACTTTGGACATGCCTGATAGCCAATCAGAGGCAGAGTAGGACATTCAGGTGCAGGGTAGGGTGAGTCTTGTATCCAGGTAATAACACTTCCCTCCCCCCTCTAATCTAAGTTGGTTCATGTCTGTGTTCGGTGTGGCGCAGATAACTTTCTCCGGCTAAAGGTATTGTAACACCAGTTTTTTTTACAGTTTCCAGTCTGTTTTACTGTCCTGACTCTATCAGCAGATCTTTGATGTGACTATTACCGTCTGCCGTTATGTTATTTACACTAGAACAATAGGAAATCTAGAACTCAGCGGGCAGAAACAATGTGTCACTCTTCTAATGGTTTTCCAACATGCATGTGTTTTCATGTTCATATATAAAGTGTAGAGTAGTTAGTAATTAGCTGTGTTGCTTTCTGTCTGCAGGTTTGAGGGAAAGACCTTCAGTTCTGTTTTACTCTCACTAGCAAACAGTGATGCTAACAGGAGCCTAGCAATGCTAACAGGAGGCTTTTGGACCATTAAGTAGAAAAAGAAAAAGTAGTCAAAGTAACCGATTCTGCTGGTGTGCTCAGTTTATCAAAAATAACAGCTATTTGGAAATCTGATTTTCCTTGTCGCCAGTTATTTGCGGAACCAGGACCAGTCAGCCATCTCAGCTGATAGAAGCTGGGTTGTGAGCAGCACGGCCGGGGAACGTGTTGGGTCATGAGCTTCATCAACAATATTGTGGAAACTATATTTTAATGTAAAACTTACTTCCTGCAACTAGGCCTAAGACCTGGGGAAGCAAATTACAACCAACATCATGAAACAAAATGTTAGTGACAACATGAAGTGCAAAGTAAAACTATGTAAAATCAGTAAAATCTCTTGCTATAATAAAGTGGAAGAGTTAACTTCCTGTCACATGCTCCACCTCAGTAACAAACTGTTTTGATATTACAGCTGTGATGTGATGTCAGACAGATTTTACATCTAATCTCATTCTCGTTCTGTCACTGAATTTTAAAGTCATATGAATTTCTCCTGTATGCATTACATGTCTGTGTGCTGCTCTTTTGATGAGTTCCCTAGATTATGTGGTTAATGTCTCCATCTAGGGGACAAACAGTAGAACTACATCAGCTGATCTGTGGTTTCTGGCCTCAGGTTAGAGCGGTTGCCTGTCGCACACACAGGCTAGAGTGACTAGACTTCTTAACTTCCCCTGAAGTTCTGAGGCCGCACCCTCATATCAAATGTTCACAGAACCAGAGATGAGAAAAGTACACACATTCTTTACTTAAGTAGAAGTACAGTTGTGTAAAAAAAAAAAAAGAAACAAAAATAGGTAAAAGTAGTAGTGATTCAACTTGTTTACTCCAGTAAAAGTAAAAAAGTACAGGTTGTGAAATGTAATAACGTATAAAAGTAAACAAGTATTTCTACCGGCTGTTTCTGTGCAAAGCTAACTGAAACTCACATATTAATATACTTTGAATATACTTTATTAAACTTAAAAGATCCCCTCCAAACATAGTCTCTTACAACAGACGCGTTGGCTCGTTTGTACTTCCTGCAGGGGAAACTCATGGAAAATAATGAGCGATGATGATAGGGGGGATGTCCTGGATGTGGGAGTGAAGTACAGACTGTATATCAGGGGTGTCCAACCTTTTTTCAATGGGGGCCGGATTAGATCATGTGAAAATACCTGGGGCCCAGCTGCTTCTTGCATCATATACTGTAGGTTATAAAGAAAAATCACATACAATACAATTGTACTAAGGATTTTGTTTACCGTCTGAAGACATTAGTTTTGCCTGCCTTGTTCCTACTTGGTGCTTGTCTATAAACTGTATGATAGTGCTGTCATCGTTAGGTGAACGGAAGAACGCAGAGTGAACTTGCTTGATTAAGCAATACTGTGTGGAGGGCCACACCTTGATTGGCTAAGTGGTGGCGGTGTCTGTCTGTGGTGGTGTGTGTGCCTGTCACGATTGCGATGTCATGATGTCATCAGTTATGATGCCATCAGTGATGTCACTTGAGCAGTTGTGATGTCATCAGTGATGCAACTGTGATGTAGTATGAGCCGATAGCCCACAGTTGCACGATGGCACCGACTAGGGTGGGCCGTGTCTATCTGTCTGTCAGTCACGATTTTGGGAGCCCATGGCCCGTTGATTTCCATAACTGCAGCCATGGCGCATCATCTCCAGAGTCTCCACCGCAGGAATAAAGCGTGCGTAGTATAGTATATTTTGATTGACAAGTCGCGGGCCGTTTAAAATTGGTCCGCGGGCCGCAATTGGTGCACGGGCCGGACATGTCTGCTGTATATGGTGCATTCGAAGAATGTACAAGAGACAGTTTGGCTTGAGAGACGACTCCAAACATGTTTTAAGATGTATAAGACTATACTTTGATTACTTTTGTGCAATGTTTTTCCACAAAAAAGGTGCAAAGCTGGGAGGGCGCGAGACGAGAGAGACAAACAATGCAGTAAAATGAAAGTAACTAGCCTGTTTTGAAAATGTAAGGAGTAGAAAGTACAACTATTTGTGTTTAAAATGTAGGGAGTCAACGTAAAAAGTTGAAAAATAAACACTCAGTAAAGTACAGATACCTGAAAATCCTAAGTACAGTAATGAAGTATTTGTACTTAGTTACTTCCCATCTCTGCCCAGAAGAGCTGAGTAAGGAGAGTAAGCAGTGTGTGTCTCCTCTCCAGGTGAAGGCAGAAGGTCTCTGTGACTTGATCTGGATGCTGTGAATTCACCAGCAAAACATCTTTCAAAGTAAAACATGTTTTTATGTCAGAGGAAAAACAAAAGAGTAAACCATAAACAGGGTGACTACAGGTGTCTGTAAACTAGAAGCCGCCCACCCCCTTATATCACTTAAAAGAACACTCCGCGTGGACCAGCGATGTCATTGATGTACAAATTACATCACTGGTCCACACCTTTACTCAAAACAACTCCCAATAACTGTCAAACTAAATGAATGACTTCAAAAAGTTTTACAGTTTTAGATACTGATTTTGTAATTTGAAACAAACTTGTTGAAAATCGGCTGAGTGTTCCTTTCCTTTCCATTACATGGACCCCAAGTATGTCACTTTAAAATACTTTTACTTTGCACTTTATAATTTATAATTTGAAGATTGTCTTTCTGTCTGCTTCATATTCTGCTATTGCTGTGATCGCTGTGCTGCATACTGCACAAAGACACATTCCTCGTTTGTAACATGTTTACTCACTATGGCTATTCAAATAATCGGTAACTGTTATAGAATAGAAATTGACAACCAAAAGGTAAACAGTGAACCACTTGAAGAAAACCACTTGTGATCAAAACAATGGAGCCAGGAGTCAGAAGTTGTCTTATATGATGTATTTGACATAGATCTTGGCCAAGAGATGCACTCTTGCATATTCACGAATAGATACACAGGCTTACATACAATAAACAGAAAGTCAGAGATACTTATAGGACACACATCAGATGACATATGTCTTGACGCACATTTGAAGGCTACTCTCTGGCCCTGTAGAGGGAACAGTGACACGGTGACAGCGTACAGTGTGAGATAGAGAGGAGCTGCACATGTAAGGTACAGGTTATCTGAATATGACATCTGTCTGTGTATATGTACACAGGTTATCTGAATATGACGTCTGTCTGTGTATATGTACACAGGTTATCTGAATATGACATCTGTCGGTGTATATGTACACAGGTTATCTGAATATGACATCTGTCTGTGTATGCCAGGCATGTCCAAAGTCCAGCTGGGGGCCAAATGCGGCCCGCGGACCGATACTAAGTGGTCCTTTGGCTTGTCTCTCAAAATATACTATATGTGGCCCTCCACACAGTATGGTTAATCAAACAAGTTCACTATTCACATTTTACCATTCACCTAACAATGACAGCACTATCATACAGTTTGTAGACAAGCACCAAGTAGGAACAACACAGGCAGAAGAACTACAGTAATGTTTTCAGATGGTAAACAAAATCCTTATAGTACAATTGTATGTGATTTTTATATATAACCCATTTGATGCGAGAAGCAGCTGCCCCCCAGTATTTTCACATTATCTAATCTGGCCCCTGTTCAAAAAAGTTTGGACACCCCTGGTGTATGCACAATATGTGTAACTTAAATGAAAATGTATATGAATATATTAATAACTAGTGATTGTCCAAATAAAGGCTAATGTGATTTAAATGTTTACCTATCAGTAACCCTTCATTTTACAGGTCCCAAATAACTTATGAACTATTTGTAATTTAACATGAACACCAAAGCTATTACCAGTAATTGCACCAATAGTTATAGAATAATATTTTTGCGTTCATATGTAGTTACATGGTACCGGACCTGTAAAATGAAGTGAGTCTATTCAACTGTAGTTCATATGTAGTTACATGGTACCGGACCTGTAAAATGAAGTGAGTCTATTCAACTGTCCATATGTAATTACATCGTAATACATCTGAACTACATTTGAATAGACTCACCTCATTTTACAGGTCTGGTACCATCGTAGCCGCGACCTCTTTTTTTAAATCGCTAAAACTCTGAGGTTGATTCTAACCATGGAGCATCTGATTGTGAAGCACACAGCTTAATCACTCTGCCACCAGGGCTTACTGAATTACATAGTGGAGTTTGAGAGGATAACCGTATGTCAGTCAGTACTTGGCAAATTCTGCTTTACAGCAGCAAGCTGTAATGCATAATGCAGATATTTATTATACACAGACAGAGACGTTTCAGTAAATTGTCTCTGGTATACAGTCTGTTACCCTAACAGCTGACCCTTCCTTTTACAGTCCCCTAATTGCCACGTATTACCTGGTAACTACCAGGTATTTACCCAGCCCGTTTTAGCGCCGAAGGCCTGTGGGAGAATAAGGGCCTATAATCTATAATTACTGGGTAAATACCAGGTAGCCTAATTACCGAGTATTTACCTGGTAGTTACAGGTAAATACCTGGTAAATACCAGGTATTTACTAGATATTTACCCGACAACTACCAGATATTTACCTGGTTTAGGGCGTGTAGGCTGCGTGTAGCGCCAACACCAAGATATCAAGTGCGCTGGTCCACGCCCACTGCGCCAGGCACTCGGCATAGTTTCTACGCCGATGCAACGATAGGGGCCTATAAACCTCCACTATTACCTATCAATTCATGTAAATGTGACCATGTTAGGTTGATGTTGTACCATTACTTGTACCATATAAATTCCAAAACGTTATCAAGCAACACCTCACGAGTTACCCAGTAAGTAAGGTGGAACTGTACTGTAAAAGGAAGCCTTGTTTGTTTCCATGGTCACCATGTTGGCTCAATTCTAGCTGATTAAGTGATTTCCTTGTCAGCCCTCTCTTTGAAGTGTGCCCCTGGAAAATCTCTGTTTGGAGGACTAGTAACCCCTCCCACTACACCCTGCATCTATACTGTACTTCATAAAGGTGAGATTAAAATATAAGCAAAAATGATCAGAGATTATAGGATGGAATGTGATATATTATAGAGAAAAAATAACACCCACCTCTCCCAACGAGGAACAGATTAAAGAGGAAGAGGTGGGGGGTAAACAGGACATTTAGAGGCACTGATAAGCAGGAGTTACATTACTAGACAGCAGAGGTGGGGTTGGAGGTAGAAGGAAACAGATTCAGTGCATACATGCCATAAAAACTTTTGTTATGTGTGTATACACATACATGTATGTATGTTTTATACAGTGAGGTCAAGAAAATGGTCTCATGAAATGGACTAACATCCTCACACATTGTCTTCATGTGTGAGGTTGTTAGTTTGGCTCATTTGGCTCATTGAATCCACAAGTGTCTCAGCTTTTCAGTTACATTTATGCAATTCCAAGACTGCTGAAATAGAATAGGCAAAAATAACACATTTATAGTCAACTGCATGCAAAACACGGCATGGTTTTTGCCCAAAACTGCATGGGATTAGCATAAAGTGGGCATGTCTGGAAAGAGACACTTGTGGGTACCCACAGAACCCATCCTCATTCAGATATCTTGAGGCGAGAGGTCAACGGTCATCTTTCTAAATAGCTATGCAATTTTTTTCCCTTGCCAAAATTGAGCCTATAACTAAGTTTATTTTATTTATTTATTTGTTTGTTTGTTTGTTTGTTTGTTTCTCTCTTACACTTTCATGGACAGCATGAAGGAAGCAGAGCTAACAGACTTACCCTTGTTGTACAGTGCAGTGACCCTCCTTATTTTTCAAGTTAATGAATTGTGAATTGTAAACTAATAAATGAAAGGTGTTGACATCAGACGATATGAGGATCTGATTCTAATCTCTGATCACAAGGTCCTATTGTTAGAGAAAGCACGGTGATGGCACGGTGGCTCAGTGGTTAGCACTGTTGCCTCACAGCAAGAAGTTTCCGTGTTCGAACCCCGGTGCTTCCCAGGTCCTTTCTGTGTGGAGTTTGCATGTTCTCCCCGTGTTCGTGTGGGTTTGCTCCGGTTTCCTCCCACCACCAAGACATGTATGCTAGGGGTAATACTCCTGTCACTGCCCCTGACAAAGGCAATGGCAAAATAACTGGAGTTGGTCCCCGGGCCGGGCCCTGCACTGCAGCTGCAGGGTGAAGTAGGCTAGTAGTAGTTTCAGATTACATTTAGATTCCATATTTGTACTTTTTGATTACATTTAGATAACATTTCTATGGTCCAATTACTTTTGAGTTACATCTTCACCCAGAATATTTTCATCTCTTAGCATTTAATTTTTATTGTCATCTGAACTTCCATGGCAAACTTGTACAACTTGAAAAACAAACTTCCTGTGGTGTAAAGATCCAGCCGGTGACATCGTCATCAGGTTCGGTGGATTCACTCTTTGGACTTCCTTGTCCGTCTTCATATCAGATGCTTCAAGGTTCAAACGTTCAAATCTTTATTATCGGTGAAGAGCCATTTGTTGTACAGTTAGCAGTAACCATATAACTATCAGACAAACCCTAATAGATAACACTTTACAAGTTAGCATGACGGTTGGTACCAATGGATGCATTCGGTCCGGTCTTATAGTTTCATGATGATTTCAGTATCTTCACTATAGCTTTATAAACGGTCTTCTAGTTTCATAATGATATCAGTATCTTCACTATAGCTTTATAAACAGTCTTCTAGTTTCATGATGATATCAGTATCTTCACTATAGCTTTATAAACTGTCTTCTAGTTTCATAATGATATCAGTATCTTCACTATAGCTTTATAAACGGTCTTCTAGTTTCATAATGATATCAGTATCTTCACTATAGCTTTATAAACGGTCTTCTAGTTTCATAATGATATCAGTATCTTCACTATAGCTTTATAAACAGTCTTATAGTTTCATAATGATATCAGTATCTTCACTATAGCTTTATAAACAGTCTTCTAGTTTCATAATGATATCAGTATCTTCACTATAGCTTTATAAACAGTCTTCTAGTTTCATAATGATATCAGTATCTTCACTATAGCTTTATAAACAGTCTTCTAGTTTCATAATGATATCAGTATCTTCACTATAGCTTTATAAACAGTCTTCTAGTTTCATAATGATATCAGTATCTTCACTATAGCTTTATAAACGGTCTTCTAGTTTCATAATGATATCAGTATCTTCACTATAGCTTTATAAACGGTCTTCTAGTTTCATGATGATATCAGTATCTTCACTATAGCTTTATAAACAGTCTTCTAGTTTCATAATGATATCAGTATCTTCACTATAGCTTTATAAACAGTCTTATAGTTTCATAATGATATCAGTATCTTCACTATAGCTTTATAAACAGTCTTCTAGTTTCATAATGATATCAGTATCTTCACTATAGCTTTATAAACAGTCTTCTAGTTTCATAATGATATCAGTATCTTCACTATAGCTTTATAAACAGTCTTCTAGTTTCATAATTATATCAGTATCTTCACTATAGCTTTATAAATGAGTCTTCTAGTTTCATAATGATATCAGTATCTTCACTATAGCTTTATAAACAGTCTTCTAGTTTCATAATGATATCAGTATCTTCACTATAGCTTTATAAACAGTCTTCTAGTTTCATAATGATATCAGTATCTTCACTATAGCTTTATAAACGGTCTTCTAGTTTCATAATGATATCAGTATCTTCACTATAGCTTTATAAACAGTCTTCTAGTTTCATAATGATATCAGTATCTTCACTATAGCTTTATAAACGGTCTTCTAGTTTCATAATGATATCAGTATCTTCACTATAGCTTTATAAACAGTCTTCTAGTTTCATAATGATATCAGTATCTTCACTATAGCTTTATAAACAGTCTTCTAGTTTCATAATGATATCAGTATCTTCACTATAGCTTTATAAATGGTCTTCTAGTTTCATAATGATATCAGTATCTTCACTATAGCTTTATAAACAGTCTTCTAGTTTCATAATGATATCAGTATCTTCACTATAGCTTTATAAACAGTCTTCTAGTTTCATAATGATATCAGTATCTTCACTATAGCTTTATAAACAGTCTTCTAGTTTCATAATGATATCAGTATCTTCACTATAGCTTTATAAACAGTCTTCTAGTTTCATAATGATATCAGTATCTTCACTATAGCTTTATAAACAGTCTTCTAGTTTCATAATGATATCAGTATCTTCACTATAGCTTTATAAACGGTCTTCTAGTTTCATAATGATATCAGTATCTTCACTATAGCTTTATAAACGGTCTTCTAGTTTCATAATGATATCAGTATCTTCACTATAGCTTTATAAACGGTCTTCTAGTTTCATAATGATATCAGTATCTTCACTATAGTTTTATAAACAGTCTTCTAGTTTCATAATGATATCAGTATCTTCACTATAGCTTTATAAACGGTCTTCTAGTTTCATAATGATATCAGTATCTTCACTATAGCTTTATAAACAGTCTTCTAGTTTCATAATGATATCAGTATCTTCACTATATCTTTATAAACAGTCTTCTAGTTTCATAATGATATCAGTATCTTCACTTTAGCTTTATAAACGGTCTTCTAGTTTGATAATGATATCAGTATCTTCACTATAGCTTTATAAACAGTCTTCTAGTTTCATAATGATATCAGTATCTTCACTATAGTTTTATAAACAGTCTTCTAGTTTCATAATGATATCAGTATCTTCACTATAGCTTTATAAACAGTCTTCTAGTTTCATAATGATATCAGTATCTTCACTATAGCTTTATAAACGGTCTTCTAGTTTCATAATGATATCAGTATCTTCACTATAGTTTTATAAACGGTCTTCTAGTTTCATAATGATATCAGTATCTTCACTATAGCTTTATAAACAGTCTTCTAGTTTCATAATGATATCAGTATCTTCACTATAGCTTTATAAACAGTCTTCTAGTTTCATAATGATATCAGTATCTTCACTATAGCTTTATAAACGGTCTTCTAGTTTCATAATGATATCAGTATCTTCACTATATCTTTATAAACAGTCTTCTAGTTTCATGATGATATCAGTATCTTCACTATAGCTTTATAAACAGTCTTCTAGTTTCATAATGATATCAGTATCTTCACTATAGCTTTATAAACTGTCTTCTAGTTTCATAATGATATCAGTATCTTCACTATAGCTTTATAAACTGTCTTCTAGTTTCATAATGATATCAGTATCTTCACTATAGCTTTATAAACAGTCTTCTAGTTTGATGATGATATCAGTATCTTCACTATATCTTTATAAACAGTCTTCTAGTTTCATAATGATATCAGTATCTTCACTATAGCTTTATAAACAGTCTTCTAGTTTCATAATGATATCAGTGTCTTCACTATAGCTTTATAAACGGTCTTCTAGTTTCATAATGATATCAGTATCTTCACTATAGCTTTATAAACAGTCTTCTAGTTTCATAATGATATCAGTATCTTCACTATAGCTTTATAAACAGTCTTCTAGTTTCATAATGATATCAGTATCTTCACTATAGCTTTATAAACGGTCTTCTAGTTTCATAATGATATCAGTATCTTCACTATAGCGTCATAGATGGTCTTCTAGTTTCATAATGATATCAGTATCTTCACTATAGCTTTATAAACAGTCTTCTAGTTTCATAATGATATCAGTATCTTCACTATAGCTTTATAAACGGTCTTCTAGTTTCATAATGATATCAGTATCTTCACTATAGTTTTATAAACAGTCTTCTAGTTTCATAATGATATCAGTATCTTCACTATAGCTTTATAAACAGTCTTCTAGTTTCATAATGATATCAGTATCTTCACTATAGCTTTATAAATGGTCTTCTAGTTTCATAATGATATCAGTATCTTCACTATAGCTTTATAAACGGTCTTCTAGTTTCATAATGATATCAGTATCTTCACTATAGCTTTATAAACAGTCTTCTAGTTTCATAATGATATCAGTATCTTCACTATAGCTTTATAAACTGTCTTCTAGTTTCATAATGATATCAGTATCTTCACTATAGCTTTATAAACTGTCTTCTAGTTTCATAATGATATCAGTATCTTCACTATAGCTTTATAAACAGTCTTCTAGTTTGATGATGATATCAGTATCTTCACTATATCTTTATAAACAGTCTTCTAGTTTCATAATGATATCAGTATCTTCACTATAGCTTTATAAACAGTCTTCTAGTTTCATAATGATATCAGTGTCTTCACTATAGCTTTATAAACGGTCTTCTAGTTTCATAATGATATCAGTATCTTCACTATAGCTTTATAAACAGTCTTCTAGTTTGATGATGATATCAGTATCTTCACTATATCTTTATAAACAGTCTTCTAGTTTCATAATTATATCAGTATCTTCACTATAGCTTTATAAACAGTCTTCTAGTTTCATAATGATATCAGTGTCTTCACTATAGCTTTATAAACGGTCTTCTAGTTTCATAATGATATCAGTATCTTCACTATAGCTTTATAAACAGTCTTCTAGTTTCATGATGATATCAGTATCTTCACTATAGCTTTATAAACAGTCTTCTAGTTTCATAATGATATCAGTATCTTCACTATAGCTTTATAAACAGTCTTCTAGTTTCATAATTATATCAGTATCTTCACTATAGCTTTATAAACGGTCTTCTAGTTTCATAATGATATCTGTATCTTCACTATAGCTTTATAAACTGTCTTCTAGTTTCATAATTATATCAGTATCTTCACTATAGCTTTATAAACGGTCTTCTAGTTTCATAATGATATCAGTATCTTCACTATAGCTTTATAAACGGTCTTCTAGTTTCATAATGATATCAGTATCTTCACTATAGCTTTATAAACTGTCTTCTAGTTTCATAATGATATCAGTATCTTCACTATAGCTTTATAAACGGTCTTCTTGTTTCATGATATCAGTATCTTCACTATAGCTTTATAAACAGTCTTCTAGTTTCATAATGATATCAGTATCTTCACTATAGCTTTATAAACTGTCTTCTAGTTTCAAAATGATATCAGTATCTTCACTATAGCTTTATAAACAGTCTTCTAGTTTCATAATTATATCAGTATCTTCACTATAGCTTTATAAACAGTCTTCTAGTTTCATAATGATATCAGTATCTTCACTATAGCTTTATAAATGGTCTTCTAGTTTCATAATGATATCAGTATCTTCACTATAGCTTTATAAACAGTCTTCTAGTTTCATAATGATATCAGTATCTTCACTATAGCTTTATAAACGGTCTTCTAGTTTCATAATGATATCAGTATCTTCACTATAGCTTTATAAACGGTCTTCTAGTTTCATGATATCAGTATCTTCACTATAGCTTTATAAACAGTCTTCTAGTTTCATAATGATATCAGTATCTTCACTATAGCTTTATAAACGGTCTTCTAGTTTCATGATGATATCAGTATCTTCACTATAGCTTTATAAACAGTCTTCTAGTTTCATAATGATATCAGTATCTTCACTATAGCTTTATAAACGGTCTTCTAGTTTCATAATGATATCAGTATCTTCACTATAGCTTTATAAACGGTCTTCTAGTTTCATAATGATATCAGTATCTTCACTATAGTTTTATAAACAGTCTTCTAGTTTCATAATGATATCAGTATCTTCACTATAGCTTTATAAACGGTCTTCTAGTTTCATAATGATATCAGTATCTTCACTATAGCTTTATAAACAGTCTTCTAGTTTCATAATGATATCAGTATCTTCACTATATCTTTATAAACAGTCTTCTAGTTTCATAATGATATCAGTATCTTCACTATAGCTTTATAAACGGTCTTCTAGTTTGATAATGATATCAGTATCTTCACTATAGCTTTATAAACAGTCTTCTAGTTTCATAATGATATCAGTATCTTCACTATAGTTTTATAAACAGTCTTCTAGTTTCATAATGATATCAGTATTTTCACTATAGCTTTATAAACAGTCTTCTAGTTTCATAATGATATCAGTATCTTCACTATAGCTTTATAAACGGTCTTCTAGTTTCATAATGATATCAGTATCTTCACTATAGTTTTATAAACGGTCTTCTAGTTTCATAATGATATCAGTATCTTCACTATAGCTTTATAAACAGTCTTCTAGTTTCATAATGATATCAGTATCTTCACTATAGCTTTATAAACAGTCTTCTAGTTTCATAATGATATCAGTATCTTCACTATAGCTTTATAAACGGTCTTCTAGTTTCATAATGATATCAGTATCTTCACTATATCTTTATAAACAGTCTTCTAGTTTCATGATGATATCAGTATCTTCACTATAGCTTTATAAACAGTCTTCTAGTTTCATAATGATATCAGTATCTTCACTATAGCTTTATAAACTGTCTTCTAGTTTCATAATGATATCAGTATCTTCACTATAGCTTTATAAACTGTCTTCTAGTTTCATAATGATATCAGTATCTTCACTATAGCTTTATAAACAGTCTTCTAGTTTGATGATGATATCAGTATCTTCACTATATCTTTATAAACAGTCTTCTAGTTTCATAATGATATCAGTATCTTCACTATAGCTTTATAAACAGTCTTCTAGTTTCATAATGATATCAGTATCTTCACTATAGCTTTATAAATGGTCTTCTAGTTTCATAATGATATCAGTATCTTCACTATAGCTTTATAAACAGTCTTCTAGTTTCATAATGATATCAGTATCTTCACTATAGCTTTATAAACGGTCTTCTAGTTTCATAATGATATCAGTATCTTCACTATAGCTTTATAAACGGTCTTCTAGTTTCATGATATCAGTATCTTCACTATAGCTTTATAAACAGTCTTCTAGTTTCATAATGATATCAGTATCTTCACTATAGCTTTATAAACGGTCTTCTAGTTTCATGATGATATCAGTATCTTCACTATAGCTTTATAAACAGTCTTCTAGTTTCATAATGATATCAGTATCTTCACTATAGCTTTATAAACGGTCTTCTAGTTTCATAATGATATCAGTATCTTCACTATAGCTTTATAAACGGTCTTCTAGTTTCATAATGATATCAGTATCTTCACTATAGTTTTATAAACAGTCTTCTAGTTTCATAATGATATCAGTATCTTCACTATAGCTTTATAAACGGTCTTCTAGTTTCATAATGATATCAGTATCTTCACTATAGCTTTATAAACAGTCTTCTAGTTTCATAATGATATCAGTATCTTCACTATATCTTTATAAACAGTCTTCTAGTTTCATAATGATATCAGTATCTTCACTATAGCTTTATAAACGGTCTTCTAGTTTGATAATGATATCAGTATCTTCACTATAGCTTTATAAACAGTCTTCTAGTTTCATAATGATATCAGTATCTTCACTATAGTTTTATAAACAGTCTTCTAGTTTCATAATGATATCAGTATTTTCACTATAGCTTTATAAACAGTCTTCTAGTTTCATAATGATATCAGTATCTTCACTATAGCTTTATAAACGGTCTTCTAGTTTCATAATGATATCAGTATCTTCACTATAGTTTTATAAACGGTCTTCTAGTTTCATAATGATATCAGTATCTTCACTATAGCTTTATAAACAGTCTTCTAGTTTCATAATGATATCAGTATCTTCACTATAGCTTTATAAACAGTCTTCTAGTTTCATAATGATATCAGTATCTTCACTATAGCTTTATAAACGGTCTTCTAGTTTCATAATGATATCAGTATCTTCACTATATCTTTATAAACAGTCTTCTAGTTTCATGATGATATCAGTATCTTCACTATAGCTTTATAAACAGTCTTCTAGTTTCATAATGATATCAGTATCTTCACTATAGCTTTATAAACTGTCTTCTAGTTTCATAATGATATCAGTATCTTCACTATAGCTTTATAAACTGTCTTCTAGTTTCATAATGATATCAGTATCTTCACTATAGCTTTATAAACAGTCTTCTAGTTTGATGATGATATCAGTATCTTCACTATATCTTTATAAACAGTCTTCTAGTTTCATAATGATATCAGTATCTTCACTATAGCTTTATAAACAGTCTTCTAGTTTCATAATGATATCAGTGTCTTCACTATAGCTAAATAAACGGTCTTCTAGTTTCATAATGATATCAGTATCTTCACTATAGCTTTATAAACAGTCTTCTAGTTTCATAATGATATCAGTATCTTCACTATAGCTTTATAAACAGTCTTCTAGTTTCATAATGATATCAGTATCTTCACTATAGCTTTATAAACGGTCTTCTAGTTTCATAATGATATCAGTATCTTCACTATAGCGTCATAGATGGTCTTCTAGTTTCATAATGATATCAGTATCTTCACTATAGCTTTATAAACAGTCTTCTAGTTTCATAATGATATCAGTATCTTCACTATAGCTTTATAAACGGTCTTCTAGTTTCATAATGATATCAGTATCTTCACTATAGCTTTATAAACAGTCTTCTAGTTTCATAATGATATCAGTATCTTCACTATAGCTTTATAAATGGTCTTCTAGTTTCATAATGATATCAGTATCTTCACTATAGCTTTATAAACGGTCTTCTAGTTTCATAATGATATCAGTATCTTCACTATAGCTTTATAAACAGTCTTCTAGTTTCATAATGATATCAGTATCTTCACTATAGCTTTATAAACAGTCTTCTAGTTTCATAATGATATCAGTATCTTCACTATAGCTTTATAAACGTCTTCTAGTTTCATAATGATATCAGTATCTTCACTATAGCTTTATAAACAGTCTTCTAGTTTCATAATGATATCAGTATCTTCACTATAGCTTTATAAACAGTCTTCTAGTTTCATAATGATATCAGTATCTTCACTATAGCTTTATAAACAGTCTTCTAGTTTCATGATGATATCAGTATCTTCACTATAGCTTTATAAACTGTCTTCTAGTTTCATAATGATATCAGTATCTTCACTATAGCTTTATAAACTGTCTTCTAGTTTCATAATGATATCAGTATCTTCACTATAGCTTTATAAACAGTCTTCTAGTTTGATGATGATATCAGTATCTTCACTATATCTTTATAAACAGTCTTCTAGTTTCATAATGATATCAGTATCTTCACTATAGCTTTATAAACAGTCTTCTAGTTTCATAATGATATCAGTGTCTTCACTATAGCTTTATAAACGGTCTTCTAGTTTCATAATGATATCAGTATCTTCACTATAGCTTTATAAACAGTCTTCTAGTTTCATAATGATATCAGTATCTTCACTATAGTTTTATAAACAGTCTTCTAGTTTCATAATGATATCAGTATCTTCACTATAGCTTTATAAACAGTCTTCTAGTTTCATAATGATATCAGTATCTTCACTATAGCTTTATAAACAGTCTTCTAGTTTCATAATGATATCAGTATCTTCACTATAGCTTTATAAACGGTCTTCTAGTTTCATAATGATATCAGTATCTTCACTATAGCTTTATAAACAGTCTTCTAGTTTCATAATGATATCAGTATCTTCACTATAGCTTTATAAACGGTCTTCTAGTTTCATAATGATATCAGTATCTTCACTATAGCTTTATAAACGGTCTTCTAGTTTCATAATGATATCAGTATCTTCACTATAGCTTTATAAACAGTCTTCTAGTTTCATAATGATATCAGTATCTTCACTATAGCTTTATAAACAGTCTTCTAGTTTCATAATGATATCAGTATCTTCACTATATCTTTATAAACAGTCTTCTAGTTTCATAATGATATCAGTATCTTCACTATAGCTTTATAAACAGTCTTCTAGTTTCATAATGATATCAGTATCTTCACTATAGCTTTATAAACAGTCTTCTAGTTTCATAATGATATCAGTATCTTCACTATAGCTTTATAAACAGTCTTCTAGTTTCATAATGATATCAGTATCTTCACTATAGCTTTATAAACGGTCTTCTAGTTTCATAATGATATCAGTATCTTCACTATAGCTTTATAAACAGTCTTCTAGTTTCATAATGATATCAGTATCTTCACTATAGCTTTATAAACAGTCTTCTAGTTTCATGATGATATCAGTATCTTCACTATAGCTTTATAAACAGTCTTCTAGTTTCATAATGATATCAGTATCTTCACTATAGCTTTATAAACAGTCTTCTAGTTTCATAATTATATCAGTATCTTCACTATAGCTTTATAAACGGTCTTCTAGTTTCATAATGATATCTGTATCTTCACTATAGCTTTATAAACTGTCTTCTAGTTTCATAATTATATCAGTATCTTCACTATAGCTTTATAAACGGTCTTCTAGTTTCATAATGATATCAGTATCTTCACTATAGCTTTATAAACGGTCTTCTAGTTTCATAATGATATCAGTATCTTCACTATAGCTTTATAAACTGTCTTCTAGTTTCATAATGATATCAGTATCTTCACTATAGCTTTATAAACGGTCTTCTAGTTTCATGATATCAGTATCTTCACTATAGCTTTATAAACAGTCTTCTAGTTTCATAATGATATCAGTATCTTCACTATAGCTTTATAAACTGTCTTCTAGTTTCATAATGATATCAGTATCTTCACTATAGCTTTATAAACAGTCTTCTAGTTTCATAATTATATCAGTATCTTCACTATAGCTTTATAAACAGTCTTCTAGTTTCATAATGATATCAGTATCTTCACTATAGCTTTATAAATGGTCTTCTAGTTTCATAATGATATCAGTATCTTCACTATAGCTTTATAAACAGTCTTCTAGTTTCATAATGATATCAGTATCTTCACTATAGCTTTATAAACGGTCTTCTAGTTTCATAATGATATCAGTATCTTCACTATAGCTTTATAAACGGTCTTCTAGTTTCATGATATCAGTATCTTCACTATAGCTTTATAAACAGTCTTCTAGTTTCATAATGATATCAGTATCTTCACTATAGCTTTATAAACGGTCTTCTAGTTTCATGATGATATCAGTATCTTCACTATAGCTTTATAAACAGTCTTCTAGTTTCATAATGATATCAGTATCTTCACTATAGCTTTATAAACGGTCTTCTAGTTTCATAATGATATCAGTATCTTCACTATAGCTTTATAAACAGTCTTCTAGTTTCATAATGATATCAGTATCTTCACTATAGCTTTATAAACAGTCTTCTAGTTTCATAATTATATCAGTATCTTCACTATAGCTTTAAAAACGGTCTTCTAGTTTCATAATGATATCAGTATCTTCACTATAGCTTTATAAACTGTCTTCTAGTTTCATAATTATATCAGTATCTTCACTATGGTTTTATAAACTGTCTTCTAGTTTCATAATGATATCAGTATCTTCACTATACTGCCCTACAAAGGAGAAAGGCAGTAACTCATTTTTTGTCAAAAATGAGTTATTATCATTTTTGTGACATTAAAGACATCCTTTGTCATGTGGAAAAATATCTTGTCTCAAATGTGTTGTGTTTTGGAGAAAATAGGGGGTCGTATTTGCAGTAACTCAAAAAAGCCCTAGTGAAACCAAGGCCAATCACTGTAACTCAAGTTACTGTACTCCTCTTTTGTTTAGCTGTGCTGAAATTGAGTTACTGTCCCGTGCCCTTTGTTTTGCATCACTCTAGTTTTCGCGCCTCAAAGTTACTGTGATTGTCATTGGTGGCAAAGGTGACAAAAATTTAAAATGTTACTCATTTGAAATGTATTTGTCTTTTACTCATATCATATCAATCAATCGTATCAATGTCACTTATCTGAATTTAACTGTTTAACTATATTGAAGCATTAAAATTAAGCAATCAGTGTGATATTATTTTATTAGAATATAATTATTAGTTGCTTCAAATGTTCAGAAATATCCAAAAACAATTGAAATAATTTGATTTAAAAAGATACTTGGAATATCACAAACATACTTGCATACAAATATGATAACAAATAATATTAATGTAATGAATAACAGTAAAAAGTGCAATTTCATCTTATATCATCATCAGACTAAGGATGTTATTATATTTGTCATTATACTGCTTTTTAAAACTAAAAAGATGAGATAAAATTTGACTTACTGCCCTTCACTTTGGTATAACCCCATGCTTTTTCGTAAGGCATGCAAAGGAGGAATACAGTAACTCCCAAATGAAGGTCAAAGGTCAAGAGTTAGCTAAATATTTTTATATCGATAAATAACTTGACTAAAAAAACAAAGAATTGCCACATATTTAATGATCTGCCTGCAACTATTTTGTCTGGACAACAAGACAACTTTAAAGTCATTTTTCTCAGCTCTGCACTCTAGTGAGTTACTGGCTTTCTCCTTTGTAGGGCAGTATAGTTTTATAAACGGTCTTCTAGTTTTATAATGATATCAGTATCTTCACTATAGCTTTATAAACAGTCTTCTAGTTTCATAATGATATCAGTATCTTCACTATAGCTTTATAAACGGTCTTCTAGTTTCATAATGATATCAGTATCTTCACTATAGCTTTATAAACGGTCTTCTAGTTTCATAATGATATCAGTATCTTCACTATAGCTTTATAAACGGTCTTCTAGTTTCATAATTATATCAGTATCTTCACTATATCTTTATAAACAGTCTTCTAGTTTCATAATGAAATCAGTATCTTCACTATAGCTTTATAAACGGTCTTCTAGTTTCATAATGATATCAGTATCTTCACTATAGTTTTATAAACAGTCTTCTAGTTTCATAATGATATCAGTATCTTCACTATAGCTTCATAAACGGTCTTCTAGTTTCATAATGATATCAGTATCTTCACTATAGCTTTATAAATGGTCTTCTAGTTTCATGATGATATCAGTATCTTCACTATAGCTTTATAAATGAGCCTGCTACAGCCTCTGAAATATAGTAATGTCGGCCGCTGGACGTGTCTTGTAAAAAGGGCACTTATCAGTCAGAGGTTAAAAGGAGGGTTTTGGCACCACCTGGGGGTCTATCTGTGCACATGCCTGTGTGAGAGCAAGCTGGAAATGGCATTGTCATGGTTGGATGACTGGCTGTCAGTCACACTCCTCTCACTGGATTTTTGGGGCTGGTGCAGAATGCAGCAGGGCCCTTACATTCGACTCTGTCGCTGCATTTGGGCACCCATCCTGGCCGAGTAAATGTCTTTCCAGTCCGGTAGGTGGCGGTAATGCACCTCTGGCTAATAAACACATCGTTGCCTTGAACCAATGGTGACTGGTGAAAAGTGAAAAAAGCTCTCTCTGACTCTGTCTGCTTCATGTGTGGCCGTGCCGACTCCCGACACACAGGAGGACAGACACAGCGAAAATGGCAGCGGCTTCTACGGATGGGCATTTTAAGCAATTTAAATAGTCTATTATGAACGAGTGCTCGAGCACTCGCGCGGGGGGCGCGGGCTGTGTGATTACTATGGTAATGTCTGAGCAGGAGTAATCTGCTGTGTATGGGGCTGTTCACACATAACGTTTGCATTTTTGCATGGAAAAAGCGCTACCTGGAGCATTTTTTTGTCAGGAGAGGGACTGACTGTGATGATATTAGGTGATGCTAAGCTAACATCATTCTAAAGCCTACCTTTAGACAGTATCTCCGGTTGGAGTAGCGCTTTGGAGCAGACAAGTTGTGAAACAAGCGAAGGCATTTCATTTCCAATACATGTCCATTGTTGCTGAATAGTGATCACCATGATGCGATTGTCTCCCAAAAAGTGATTCTTTCTCCACATTTCTTGTGACTAACGTTATGGGAAACGACAGTGTAGTCAGTAAACTAGTGCAACGTTTTGAATGAGTTTTATCGGGTGTGCACTATGAAGAAGCGTGCTTCTCATTCGGGAGAATATCTCCAGGCAGCTTTTTTCGGGAAGAGCTGCAAAACTTCCGGTTAAAATTTTCAAAATAATGTTACTTAAACAAAAGTAAATAGCTTATTGATGCACGTTGGAGGAGAAAAGGTATTTCAATGAATGAAGCAGCAAACCTTGTATCAAAATACTCGTTGTGATGTTATATGGCGTGAAACTGTGGCTGTAACGCATTACTCAAAATAAATAAGGTTACAATAAGCGTTTTATTTTGAAAGCAACAAAGCGGATGACGTACTAGTACATTCTGGCTGACTTGACGCCCGGCCGTGCAGTTGCTGCTGAAGTAAAAGGCGCTTCAACGCGACCAAAGCGAAAGGCTCAAACACATCGAACCTGGCTAAACATCTTGCCGACAGGCACCCCGACCTGTTCAAAGAGTTTAAAGACCGACAGGTTAGCGAACGTGAACGATAAACATACATGCCCTCAAATAAGTCAAACGAGTATTGTGTGACAAGCGAACTTGTTTCACTGAAAAAGTTCGCTTGTCACAGCCTACTCGTTTACAGTGAAACACGAGGCAATGTGCTCGAGCACAGATCTCTGCCAAGGAAGGAGCAAGTCATGACATGTAACGTTTAGGGGAGGGGACATCAGATGACTGCATACCATGTACAATATTTAATAACACTATGGGCCATAGTGTTATATTTGAATTTTGGGCCATAGTCTATGGCCCTCAATTCCAGTGTTATTAAAGCTTTTACATGGTAAGCAGTCATCTGATCTCACCTATCCTAATATTTGCAATAATCCCAATTATTAATGATATACGAATTCATTGTAAAAAATACACCTAGCCTACACGTATGGGGGGGGGAGGCTGGGAATACACCACATAATAAGCCTACATTTCAATAGCCTACATTTATGTGTGAAAATAATATATATTACTAGATTAACCATAAATCTGGCACTTCATGTTAATGAAGCTTAAACCCAGGATTATTAACCCACATAGGCTACACTACAGCACAGGCACACTACACAAATGACTCAATACAGCTTGGCAGAGTTATGCATTTTACTGAGCACACCGGCCCTATGCCAGGTTTCGACCTGGTTTTTCATGGAGAAGGCACTTACGTTATTAGTTATTTAACTTTTGTTTTGTTTGATTTAATTTATTTAACTATAATACAAATTTAATTCATTTGTCATATTTTTTGAACAGGTTATAATTTGGTCAATAATATCACTATTACACATGTAGGCTACAAATACTGTACCTTGTCTTTTCTCTTTATATTGAGTAAAGTTGTGGACCATTGATTGAATTTGTGCATGAATGACATCACTGGTCCACAACTTTACTCAAAGCAGCTATATCTTGAAAGCTTGTTGAATGATTGAGTCAGCTATTCTCAGCTCCCAGACGTTTGGTGAGCGGCGCCAACAGCGCCACCTACACGAAGCGGTCCAGCGGTCTAGAGTCCAGCTAACTGTGTGTGTGTGTGTGTGTGTGTGTGTGTGTGTGTGTGTGTGTGTGTGTGTAAAGGTGTTGGCTCTACCATGAGTGAGTCTGAGGAGAGAGAGGAGCGGCTGTCTCTGTCTGGGGAACATGACAGCCCGACCAAAGCTAAGAGGTAAGATGAGGATCTCTCTCCATGACATCATTCGAGCTCAGCAGTGACATCATTACAGCTCAGCAGTGACATCATTAGTCTGTTAGCATTAGCACACCACTGTATTTCCCTCTCAAACAGCTAAGAACCTTGGAGTGATCCTTGACAACCAGCTGTCCAACTCAGCCTACATCGCAGCAACTGCCCGCTCCTGTAGGTTCTCCCTGTACAACATCCGCAAAATCCGTCCGTTTCTCACAAGGGAAGCAACACAACTCCTGGTCCAGGCACTTGTCATCTCTCGCCTGGACTACTGCAATGTTCTTCTGGCTGGGCTACCTGCTGCAGCCATCCGACCGCTTCAGCTCATTCAGAACGCTGCAGCCCGTCTGGTATTCAACCAACCCAAATTCTCTCATGTCACTCCCCTCTTCCGGGACCTTCACTGGCTTCCCATCTCGGCACGCATTAAATTCAAAACACTGGTTCTGGCCTACAGGGCAGTACACCAGACTGTACCTACAATCTATGGTCAGGCTCCAAATCTCTCACTCTCAATCTCAGGTGGGGCCGCATTTTGCCCATGTATGCTATAGAGCAGTGGTTCTCAAATGGGGGTCCATGGCACTTTGCCAGGGGGGCCGCAAAAAGTTTTCAGGGGGGGGGGGGGGATTCATGGATTACATTCTCATCTGACAAAACTATCAATTTGAATGTCAAGCACGTTAGCATAGAAACAAGCTGAGCCCGAAATCACAAATCAGAATGAGGGGGTCCCCGGTATATTTTCTATCTTATAAGGGGTCCTTGGCTGAAAAACATTTGAGAACCTCTGCTGTAGAGAGTGTGAGGTATCTGCACTTATCTGTTTAGTCTGTAGAGGGTGTGAGGTATCTGCACTTATCTGTTTAGCCTTTCTGTGTACGGCACTGTCAAATATATTGCAGTTGTTTCTGTGAATTGCAATAACTGTGCCTAGCTACTTGTGTTGGACTTGTTCTACAGGCTGGTTATTGAGTATGACATGAGTGATACTGGTTCCCCCGTAGTTTTATTTGTATTATGAGTTATTTTGTTTTGGCCACATTCATTTCCAGATCACTTCCCCGACACCAGTCCTACAGTGCAGTGACCTGGCTGGAGTAAGCATCCTGCAGTACAGTATAGTGACCTGGCTGGAGTAAGCATCCTACAGTACAGTATAGTGACCTGGCTGGAGTATGCATCCTGCAGTACAGTATAGTGACCTGGCTGGAGTAAGCATCCTACAGTACAGTATAGTGACCTGGCTCGAGTAAGCATCCTGCAGTACAGTATAGTGACCTGGCTGGAGTAAGCATCCTACAGTAGAGTATAGTGACCTGGCTCGAGTAAGCATCCTGCAGTACAGTACAGTGACCTGGCTGGAGTAAGTATCCTACAGTACAGTACAGTATAGTGACCTCAAGATTCAAGATTCAAGATTTTTATTGTCACTCCATGGTACAAGTATCACGTGTGAAATTCTTGTGCTGTGAACTCCGTTTACAACTTAGTACAAATATAACAGGGCATTGAGTGCAAAAAACAACAAGAGACACAACAATCAATAAGGCAGTATAGTGATAAGACAAGTCAGAGACAGTGGCATATTCACTGCACATAGGTGCACATGTCGTGTGCATACTTTAAGCGTGCTTAAACATTTTAAATTCGGCGTATTTGACATACAGGTGCCAATAGCATATTCCTTATTAAACATACAATTAAACTCGGCGTTTTAACTTCGGCGTATTTGACATACAGGTGCAAATGAGTTATTTTGTTTTGGCCACATTCATTTCCAGATCACTTCCCCGACACCAGTCCTGCAGTATAGTGACCTGGCTCGAGTAAGCATCCTGCAGTACAGTATAGTGACCTGGCTGGAGTAAGCATCCTACAGTACAGTATAGTGACCTGGCTGGAGTAAGCATCCTACAGTGCAGTGACCTGGCTGGAGTAAGCATCCTACAGTACAGTATAGTGACCTGGCTGGAGTAAGCATCCTGCAGTACAGTGACCTGGCTGGAGTAAGCATCTTGCAGTACAGTATAGTGACCTGGCTGGAGTAAGCATCCTACAGTACAGTGACCTGGCTGGAGTAAGCATCCTGCAGTACAGTATAGTGACCTGGCTGGAGTAAGCATCCTACAGTACAGTGACCTGGCTGGAGTAAGCATCCTACAGTACAGTATAGTGACCTGGCTGGAGTAAGCATCCTACAGTACAGTATAGTGACCTGGCTGGAGTAAGCATCCTGCAGTACAGTATAGTGACCTGGCTGGAGTAAGCATCCTGCAGTACAGTATAGTGACCTGGCTGGAGTAAGCATCCTGCAGTACAGTGACCTGGCTGGAGTAAGCATCCTGCAGTATAGTATAGTGACCTGGCTGGAGTAAGCATCCTGCAGTACAGTGACCTGGCTGGAGTAAGCATCCTGCAGTATAGTATAGTGACCTGGCTGGAGTAAGCATCCTGCAGTACAGTGACCTGGCTGGAGTAAGCATCCTGCAGTATAGTATAGTGACCTGGCTGGAGTAAGCATCCTGCAGTATAGTATAGTGACCTGGCTGGAGTAAGCATCCTGCAGTATAGTATAGTGACCTGGCTGGAGTAAGCATCCTGCAGTACAGTGACCTGGCTGGAGTAAGCATCCTGCAGTACAGTACAGTGACCTGGCTGGAGTAAGCATCCTACAGTACAGTATAGTGACATGGCTGGAGTAAGCATCTTGCAGTACAGTACAGTGACCTGGCTGGAGTAAGCATCCTGCAGTATAGTGACCTGGCTGGAGTAAGCATCTTGCAGTACAGTATAGTGACCTGGCTGGAGTAAGCATCCTGCAGTACAGTATAGTGACCTGGCTGGAGTAAGCTTCCTGCAGTACAGTATAGTGACCTGGCTGGAGTAAGCATCCTGCAGTACAGTATAGTGACCTGGCTGGAGTAAGCATCCTGCAGTACAGTACAGTGACCTGGCTGGAGTAAGCTTCCTGCAGTACAGTATAGTGACCTGGCTGGAGTAAGCTTCCTGCAGTACAGTATAGTGACCTGGCTGGAGTAAGCATCCTGCAGTACAGTATAGTGACCTGGCTGGAGTAAGCATCCTGCAGTACAGTATAGTGACCTGGCTGGAGTAAGCTTCCTGCAGTACAGTATAGTGACCTGGCTGGAGTAAGCATCCTGCAGTACAGTATAGTGACCTGGCTGGAGTAAGCATCTTGCAGTACATTACAGTGACCTGGCTGGAGTAAGCATCCTGCAGTACAGTATAGTGACCTGGCTGGAGTAAGCATCCTACAGTACAGTATAGTGACCTGGCTGGAGTAAGCATCCTACAGTACAGTATAGTGACCTGGCTGGAGTAAGCATCCTGCAGTACAGTATAGTGACCTGGCTGGAGTAAGCATCCTGCAGTACAGTATAGTGACCTGGCTGGAGTAAGCATCCTGCAGTACAGTATAGTGACCTGGCTGGAGTAAGCATCCTGCAGTACAGTATAGTGACCTGGCTGGAGTAAGCATCCTACAGTACAGTATAGTGACCTGGCTGGAGTAAGCATCCTGCAGTACAGTATAGTGACCTGGCTGGAGTAAGCATCCTCATGTGTGGTATTGTCTTCCAGGAGAAGACAAACAAGACCATATCATCAGCATATTTCAACATTTCACATCAAATCAAAACTGATTCTGATTCTGAACAGTAATATCATTGGTGTAAGCGCAAAACAGAAATGGTGGCAACACGCATCCTTGTGGCGCCCCACTGTAACACAAGCTCATCTGAATAGTAAAATAGTAAAATCTCTCTGAGGCCACCATTCTCTGTTCATCTTAAAAAAGACGTTCTAAATGTGTCAATTTGCATATTGTTAGAATCCAAATTCAAATTGTAGGAGGTTGAGTAGATTCTCGAAACAGATGATTTAGGGCTCATTCAGACACAATCTGACGCTCGCATTGACCCTCCGTGCTCTATTCATAGTCAATGGGGGTAGTCCGACAGGCTCCGGCAGTGGGCGACGCAGGGGTATGCGTGAAAAACACGCATAGGTCATAGGGCGAGAGAGTTCAGGGCGATACAACTTTTGAGGGATGTAGTCCTGCTTCACGCTCCACTGGCCAGTCTAGACGCCACACACACACACACACACACACACACACACACACACACACACACACACACACAGCTCTGCTCTGCTCTGTTTCACTCATTTCGTGAATGAGTACCTTCACAATGTCCATAATGTGTTTCTCTCAGGATGCAGCAGCAGAGAGCAGACTCTCCTGAGGCCAGCTGTCTTTCCATGAAGAGTGGCTGGTTTATGGATAAACCTGGGGTATGGATTAAAAGACAACCACCTTCTAAAACAAGGTAAGTCAACATAATGTTATCATTAACAAAGCATTATAAAGGACAAATCCCTCAGAAGAGATTAAGATATTAACAATATAACATTGCTCTTATTTTTACTGCCTTTCTTTTGTCTCTCCTGTTTCTCTCAGGATGCAGCAGGAGAGAGCAGACTCACACACACACACACACACACACACACACACACACACACACACACACACACACACACACACACACACACACACACACACAGCTCTGCTCTGTTTCACTCGTTTCGTCTCTTCTTCTCTTCTCTCTCAAAAATCGCAGCTGTATATCTGTTCTCTTTCTCTTCACAATAAAAATCCTCAGGTTAGTTGAAGGCTGTGTAATAAAATCTGCAAGACCAACAAACGGTTAATCTGCTGAATGGGACAGCGCAACACTGAAGTTGTCAGTTATGGTTTTCAGCAGATATTATTCGGCCCTGGAACATAAACAAGAATGAAAAACATGAAACTGTCTTCTTCATAAAGACACACACTTTCACAATAAATGTCCATAATGTGTTTCTCTCAGGATGCAGCAGGAGCGAGCAGACTCCCCTGAGCCCAGCTGTGTGTCCATGAAGAGTGACTGGTCTATGGGTCACCCTTTGAACTTCAAAGATGGACAGCAGTCTACTGATAAAAGGTATTCATTTCAGATGCTGTTGTCAGATTCACATCAAAGGAAAAGTAACACACAGTCGCACACCAAA
Source organism: Poromitra crassiceps (assembly GCF_964638095.1). NCBI lineage: Eukaryota > Metazoa > Chordata > Actinopteri > Beryciformes > Melamphaidae > Poromitra > Poromitra crassiceps. Next base: position 65,343,376 of record NC_139626.1, on the reverse strand, counting down.
GGTTGTGGTAAGGTGCCGACCACTGGGAGTGAACTTAAGTAGAAAAATGCGTTGCACACTCTGTCTCCTTTATGCATCTATATTTATTGTATACTGTTGTCAGATTCACAGTCATCAGAGATAGATAAGGCTCTTTCACACACAGATCGCGCAAAATTGCAGTTCAGCAATTTGAGGCATTTGAAGTCAGATTTAGAGGAATAACTAATTTTAAATTAACAGTTGTGATGTCATTATTCAGTCTTAAACACCAATATTTGATCATTTTCTCACTCACTCCTATGTCACCACCTGCTCTCCCTGCAGGGCTTGAAATTAACTTTTTTGACCACCTGCCAATATGGCTGCTAGATTTTAAAGTTACCAGCCAATTAGAATTTCCACTAGCCAAAATGTTTTTCTTGAAATAAACCAGAATTTGAGTGGGTTAATTTAAGCATAAGTATCAGTAAGTGGCCCGGGATTCTCAAAGCCTGTGTTGAGGGTCACACAAACAAAAATGCACTCTTGAAGCTAAATAAATCCAAAACCAACAAGTTAATTATTTACATTTTTACTTCAATGTAGAACATTACTGTTCTACACATGAGATTACTTTTAGCCTTTTAGTCATTAAGATTATTGAAAGATATTCCATATTTCAGACTGAAATGCTATAACAGAAGTGGAGTATTGGCCAGAATGACATGAACATTTGGACACTTATTCAGCGGGTTTCTTGCATGTTGTGTTCAGGTGCACTGTAAAAAGAAGATTTTTTTTTTGCAATTCCAGCCCGCGGGCCGCCAGTTGCCCAGGTCTGCTGTAGAGGGTGTGAGGTATCTGCACTTATCTGTTTAGCCTGTAGAGCAGTCATTCTCAACCTATGGTACGCCTACCACCGGTGGTACTTGCGCGCCCTGCTGGTGGTACTTGGAGGGATCCCTGGAATCTCAATGTTTTTTTATGTGAAATAAACCCAACTTTAAAACATGTCGCCTACAGTAATACTATCAAAATACCAGGCTACTATTAATGAAAATAAGCTTGAGAATTTAAATGGGGTTTAAAATAACTTCCATTGTTGTTTTTAGATTTAGGAACAAAATAAAAAATTGTTTCTGACGTTTCTGACGGACACGCCTACCTGTTGCGCGTACACTAACGTTACAAGCAAGAAGCTATTGATTACAAGAAAGCAGGCATGTTGCAAAATTGGCTGAAAACAAACTGGAAGAGACCTGTGGAGGAGTCCCGCAGCAATGAAGTTCAACAAGTGAACGAGGAGGACAGGTCAGTGAAACGAGCACAAGCGCACAAGCCAGAAGCGCAAGAGCGGTTTGCAGCCAAAACGCCTTCCAGTGATAAAGCTAATAGCGTTAGCAGCACTGAACCGAGTGCCACATGTGCTGCTCGTGGCTCCGTCAGCAGCGCACAGTGGCACAGTATTGTATAGGAAACCGTGGACGATTCCAAGGGCCCTTGACTGACAGGGGCCCTGACAGGTGCCCTAAAAAAAATTGAAGACTGGAATTTTTTGCAGTATTAAATTATTAACCTATCGTCATTAATATAATATTTATTCACAATGTACTAATAAAACTAATGGTTTATTTTTATTTGGCAAAAAAAAACATCCACCCTCCTCCCCCTTCGGTTTTCATAAAATGGTTCAGTCCTGCCTCAAGTCCGCCCCCAAACCACGCAGAACTGCTGGCTTCTATCAGAAATGCGTAGTGAGTGAGATCATGGCAGCAGCAGCATCATCATGTCTAAATAAGGCAAGAGAGACAATTGAACAAATGAAATGGTCGAAGTTGACATTGACATTTAAGGTATTTTAGATAGGCACCCCCTCCCCGCCCAGCATCAGTGGGCCCGATGTTGTATCCACAACAATCCAGAAACGGCGCAAAACAGTGCGCAAATACAACTCCAGTTACATATTGTTAGGATTCAGCTGTGGTGGGACGGAGGAAGAGCCCAGGCAACAGTGTGGGCTGAGCAGGAGCATTTAATAGAGTTGAAAACAGTGAAAACACTGAAGCCTGCTTTCAGAAAGTTGTTGGACTTTTGGATAAAACAACACAGAGAATACCCTGTCCTGTCTGACAAAGCTGTGCGCTTCCTCCTTCCTTTTGCGACCACATATCTGTGCGAGAAAGGCTTCTGTTCACTTGCTGCCATCAATACCAAATACAGAAGCAGGCTGGGTGCTGAGCCAGACTTGAGACTGAAGCTCACCTCAATTGCCCCAGACATCAAATGACTGTGTTCACAGAGACAGGCACAACCTTCACATTAGGCTTATGTGGGTTGTCAATGGACATCAACATGCTCTGTATGTGTGTGTTTGAATGTTTGAAGTACAATTGTTTGCTCTGTGTGTGTGTGTGTGTGTGTGTGTGTGTGTGTGTGTGTGTGTGTGTGTGTGTGTGTGTACATTGTGGCTGTGGCTGACAAAAGTTAACAATAAATCATGTTATTAGGAATAAGTGTGCCTCCTGTGTAAACTGTGCAGCTGAATAGACTGTATTTGAACGTAGGTCATGGGGGTTCTTGGAGAGCCAACTAATTTCTCAGGTGGTACTTGATGTAAAAAGGTTGAGAACCACTGGTGATGTATCTGCACTTATCTGATGTTTAGCCTGTAGAGGGTTTGAGGATCTGCACTTATCTGATGTTTAGCCTGTAGAGGGTGTGAGGTATCTGCACTTATCTGTTTAGTCTGTAGAGGGTGTGATGTATCTGCACTTATCTGATGTTTAGCCTGTAGAGGGTTTGAGGATCTGCACTTATCTGTTTAGCCTGTAGAGGGTGTGAGGTATCTGCACTTATCTGTTTAGTCTGTAGAGGGTGTGATGTATCTGCACTTATCTGTTTAGCCTGTAGAGGGTGTGAGGTATCTGCACTTATCTGTTTAGTCTGTAGAGGGTGTGATGTATCTGCACTTATCTGATGTTTAGCCTGTAGAGGGTGTGAGGATCTGCACTTATCTGTTTAGCCTGTAGAGGGTGTGATGCAGTGGCGGACTGCATAATCGGGCACGTCGGGCAAATGCCCGGTGGCCTGGCCTGGCCTGGCCTGCCAAAAAAAAAAATTTTTTTTTTTTTTTTTTTTTTTTTTTTTTTTTTTTTTTTGCAAGCCAGGCCAGGCCACTCACTGAACAGCAGGCCAGGCGCCGCCTACTGGTTTACTAGTGGTTTTATTACTTTATTCAGGTTTAAAGTGGGTGCATCTCATTGTAAAATTGGACTTGGCCCAAATTGGGCTTCAAACGGCCCAAATTGGGCTTCAAACGGCCCAAATCGGGCTTCAAACAGCCCAAATCTGGCTTTAAACGACCCAAATCTGGCTTCAAACGGCCCAAATTGGGCTTCAAACGGCCCAAATTGAGCTTCAAACGCCCCAAATTTTCCGCCGGCGGCCTTTGGACGCCGGCACGCGCGTCGGCCCGTATCGGCCTGGCCTGCTTGGTATCTAATGCCCGGCCTGAATTATGATCCCAGTCCGCCCCTGGTGTGATGTATCTGCACTTATCTGATGTTTAGCCTGTAGAGGGTGTGAGGATCTGCACTTATCTGATGTTTAGCCTGTAGAGGGTTTGAGGATCTGCACTTATCTGATGTTTAGCCTGTAGAGGGTGTGAGGTATCTGCACTTATCTGATGTTTAGTCTGTAGAGGGTGTGAGGTATCTGCACTTATCTGTTTAGTCTGTAGAGGGTGTGAGGTATCTGCACTTATCTGATGTTTAGCCTGTAGAGGGTGTGATGTATCTGCACTTATCTGTTTAGTCTGTAGAGGGTGTGAGGTATCTGCACTTATCTGTTTAGTCTGTAGAGGGTGTGAGGTATCTGCACTTATCTGTTTAGTCTGTAGAGGGTGTGAGGTATCTGCACTTATCTGTTTAGTCTGTAGAGGGTGTGAGGTATCTGCACTTATCTGATGTTTAGCCTGTAGAGGGTGTGATGTATCTGCACTTATCTGTTTAGTCTGTAGAGGGTGTGAGGATCTGTACTTATCTGATGTTTAGTCTGTAGAGGGTGTGAGGATCTGCACTTATCTGTTTAGTCTGTAGAGGGTGTGATGTATCTACACTTATCTGATGTTTAGTCTGTAGAGGGTGTGATGTATCTACACTTATCTGATGTTTAGTCTGTAGAGGGTGTGATGTATCTACACTTATCTGTTTAGTCTGTAGAGGGTGTGAGGTATCTGCACTTATCTGATGTTTAGTCTGTAGAGGGTGTGAGGATCTGCACTTATCTGTTTAGCCTGTAGAGGGTGTGATGTATCTACACTTATCTGATGTTTAGTCTGTAGAGGGTGTGATGTATCTACACTTATCTGTTTAGTCTGTAGAGGGTGTGAGGTATCTGCACTTATCTGATGTTTAGTCTGTAGAGGGTGTGAGGATCTGCACTTATCTGTTTAGCCTGTAGAGGGTGTGATGTATCTACACTTATCTGATGTTTAGTCTGTAGAGGGTGTGAGGATCTGCACTTATCTGTTTAGCCTGTAGAGGGTGTGATGTATCTACACTTATCTGATGTTTAGTCTGTAGAGGGTGTGATGTATCTACACTTATCTGTTTAGTCTGTAGAGGGTGTGATGTATCTACACTTATCTGTTTAGTCTGTAGAGGGTGTGAGGATCTGCACTTATCTGATGTTTAGCCTGTAGAGGGTGTGAGGATCTGCACTTATCTGTTTAGTCTGTAGAGGGTGTGATGTATCTACACTTATCTGATGTTTAGTCTGTAGAGGGTGTGATGTATCTACACTTATCTGTTTAGTCTGTAGAGGGTGTGATGTATCTACACTTATCTGTTTAGTCTGTAGAGGGTGTGAGGATCTGCACTTATCTGATGTTTAGCCTGTAGAGGGTGTGAGGATCTGCACTTATCTGTTTAGTCTGTAGAGGGTGTGATGTATCTACACTTATCTGATGTTTAGTCTGTAGAGGGTGTGAGGTATCTGCACTTATCTGTTTAGTCTGTAGAGGGTGTGATGTATCTACACTTATCTGTTTAGTCTGTAGAGGGTGTGATGTATCTACACTTATCTGTTTAGTCTGTAGAGGGTGTGAGGATCTGCACTTATCTGATGTTTAGTCTGTAGAGGGTGTGAGGTATATACACTTATCTGTTTAGTCTGTAGAGGGTGTGATGTATCTACACTTATCTGATGTTTAGCCTGTAGAGGGTGTGATGTATCTACACTTATCTGTTTAGCCTGTAGAGGGTGTGATGTATCTACACTTATCTGATGTTTAGCCTGTAGAGGGTGTGATGTATCTACACTTATCTGTTTAGTCTGTAGAGGGTGTGAGGATCTGCACTTATCTGATGTTTAGCCTGTAGAGGGTGTGAGGATCTGCACTTATCTGTTTAGTCTGTAGAGGGTGTGATGTATCTACACTTATCTGATGTTTAGTCTGTAGAGGGTGTGATGTATCTACACTTATCTGTTTAGTCTGTAGAGGGTGTGATGTATCTACACTTATCTGTTTAGCCTGTAGAGGGTGTGAGGATCTGCACTTATCTGATGTTTAGTCTGTAGAGGGTGTGATGTATCTACACTTATCTGTTTAGTCTGTAGAGGGTGTGATGTATCTACACTTATCTGTTTAGTCTGTAGAGGGTCTGATGTATCTACACTTATCTGTTTAGTCTGTAGAGGGTGTGAGGATCTGCACTTATCTGATGTTTAGTCTGTAGAGTGTGTGATGTATCTACACTTATCTGTTTAGTCTGTAGAGGGTGTGATGTATCTACACTTATCTGATGTTTAGTCTGTAGAGGGTGTGATGTATCTACACTTATCTGATGTTTAGTCTGTAGAGGGTGTGATGTATCTACACTTATCTGTTTAGCCTTTCTGTGTACGGCACTGTCAAATATATTGCAGTTGTTTCTGTGAATTGCAATAACTGTGCCTAGCTACTTGTGTTGGACTTGTTCTACAGGCTGGTTATTGAGTATGACATGAGTGATACTGGTTCCCCCATAGTTTTATTTGTATTATGAGTTATTTTGTTTTGGCCACATTCATTTCCAGATCACTTCCCCGACACCAGTCCTGCAGTATAGTGACCTGGCTGGAGTAAGCATCCTACAGTGCAGTGACCTGGCTGGAGTAAGCATCCTGCAGTACAGTGACCTGGCTGGAGTAAGCATCCTACAGTATAGTGACCTGGCTGGAGTAAGCATCCTACAGTACAGTGACCTGGCTGGAGTAAGCATCCTGCAGTACAGTATAGTGACCTGGCTGGAGTAAGCATCCTGCAGTACAGTATAGTGACCTGGCTGGAGTAAGCATCCTGCAGTACAGTATAGTGACCTGGCTGGAGTAAGCATCCTGCAGTACAGTATAGTGACCTGGCTGGAGTAAGCATCCTGCAGTACAGTATAGTGACCTGGCTGGAGTAAGCATCCTGCAGTACATTATAGTGACCTGTCTGGAGTAAGCATCCTGCAGTACATTATAGTGACCTGGCTGGAGTAAGCATCCTGCAGTACAGTATAGTGACCTGGCTGGAGTAAGCATCCTGCAGTACAGTATAGTGACCTGGCTGGAGTAAGCATCCTGCAGTACATTATAGTGACCTGGCTGGAGTAAGCATCCTGCAGTACAGTATAGTGACCTGGCTGGAGTAAGCATCCTGCACTACAGTGACCTGGCTGGAGTAAGCATCATGCAGTACAGTACAGTGACCTGGGTGGAGTAAGTATCCTGCAGTACAGTATAGTGACCTGGCTGGAGTAAGTATCCTGCAGTACACTGCCCTACAAAGGAGAAAGGCAGTAACTCATTTTTTGTCAAAAATGAGTTATTATCATTTTTGTGACATTAAAGACATCCTTTGTCATGTGGAAAAATATCTTGTCTCAAATGTGTTGTGTTTTGGAGAAAATAGGGGGTCGCATTTGCAGTAACTCAAAAAAGCCTTAGTGAAACCAAGGCCAATCACTGTAACTTGAGTTACTGTACTCCTCTTTTGTTTAGCTGTGCTGAAATTGAGTTACTGTCCCATGCCCTTTGTTTTGCATCACTCTATTTTTCGCGCCTCAAAGTTACTGTGATTGTCATTGGTGGCAAAGGTGACAAATATTTCAAATGAGTAACATTTGAAATGTATTTGTCTTTTACTCATATCATATCAATCAATCGTATCAATGTCACTTATCTGAATGTAACTGTTTAACTATATTGAATCATTAAAATTAAGCAATCAGTGTGATATTATTTTATTAGAATATAATTATTAGTTGCTTCAAATGTTCAAAAATATCGAAAAACAATTGAAATAATTTGATTTAAAAAGATACTTGGAATATCACAAACATACTTGCATACAAATATGATAACACATGTTATTATATAATAATAATAATGTAATGAATAACAATAAAAAGTGCAATTTCATCTTATATCATCATCAGACTAAGGATGTTATTATATTTGTCATTATACTGCTTTTTAAAACTAAAAAGATTAGATCAAATTCACTCTTCATGGACACACAGCTGGGTACAGGGGAGTCTGCTCTCTCCTGCTGCATCCTGAGAGAAACATTATGAACATTGATGTTGAAGGTAGCTGTGTCTTTATGAAGAAGACAGTTTCATGTTTTTCATTCTTGTTTATGTTCCAGGACTGAATACTATCTGCTGAATAACTGACAACTTCAGTGTTGCGCTGTCCATTTCAGCAGATCAACCGTTTGTTCGTTTGTGGATTTTAATACAATAGATTATCAGGCGCAGCCTTCAAATCTATGAGGCTCTTTCATTGACAAACTAACCTGAGGATTTTTATTGTGAAGAGAAAGAGAACAGATATAGGCTACAGCCGCGCTTTTTGAGAGAGAAGAAAAGAAGAGACGAAATGAGTGAAACAGAGCAGAGCTGTGTGTGTGTGTGTGCGTGTGTGTGTGTGTGTGTGTGTGTGTGTGGCATCTAGACTGGCCAGTGGAGCGTGAGGTAGGGCTGCATCCCCCAAAAGTTGTATCGCCCTGAGCTCTCTCGCCGTACGACCTATGCGTGTTTTTTCACGCATACCCTGCCTCGCCCACTGCCGGAGCCTGTCGGACTACCCCCATTGACTATGAATGGAGCGCGGAAGGGGGGGGGGGGGCATAAATGCGAGCGTCAGATTGTGTCTGAATGGGCCCTAGGTCATGTGTTTCGAGAATCTACGCAGGCTACACAACATTAATTTTCCACAAATCATTTGATACTCTGTTGTGTGTCCTCATCACTCGGTCATCATCCCATTCCCTTGAAGAAACAAACGACACGTGTTATTAATCACTGTACGTTAACGTTTAGTCAAAACATGGGCGTTTGTTTACCCAACACAATGCTGTGCAGCATGCAATAACGTTTTTAAAACATTAACACGTAACTTCTGCTACTCTATAATGTTAGTCCTCATGTAATATTTGACAAATGGACACGTTAAATGTCATGCTTGCAATTACGCTAAAGATTACCTCAATTTTGTGGAAGGTAACGTCAAGCCGCAGTTGGCCGGGGCAGGCTGTGACGCGAGGTCTGGAGATAATATCCACAAACTACTGGCTCTTTCTTTATGCTAAAAAGTTACCCAGACAACAAGATGGCGTCAGTGCATTCCGTCCACACACTTTCTTCTTCTGTTGTTTGTAGGCGGGTCGCTGACAGCTTTAAGCTGCTTACCGCCACCGGCTGTACAAGTAGGTTAGTTGCATCGTTTGAACAATCTATGTATATATTGGCATTCAAAGACGGAGTTTGATGACGAAGACGAGCTCTGCCCCCGGAGACCGGAGTCTCCGGTTTTAACACTCCAAACAATAGAGGTAGTGTGGACAATAGGTGCAAACGAAGTGCAATACGGCCTAGTGTAGACATGGCCTCAACCTCCTACAATTTGCTTATAAATGGCACAGGGGGACAGATGACACGCCTCTCACTATAGTGGACCAACAATCATTTTGAATTTTGATTGATCTGAGCTCGGCTTCCAACACTATGCAAATTGACACATATTTATAACGACTTTTTAAGATGAACATGAATGGTGGCCACCATTTGCGCTTACACCAATGCAGGATGCTTACTCCAGCCAGGTCACTATACGATACTGTACTACAGGATGCTTACTCCAGCCAGGTCACTGTACTGCAGGATGATTACTCCAGTCAGGTCACTATACTGTACTGCAGGATGCTTACTCCAGCCAGGTCACTATACTGTACTGCAGGATGATTACTCCAGTCAGGTCACTATACTGTACTGCAGGATGCTTACTCCAGCCAGGTCACTATACTGTACTGCAGGATGCTTACTCCAGCCAGGTCACTGTACTGCAGGATGATTACTCCAGCCAGGTCACTATACTGTACTGCAGGATGCTTACTCCAGCCAGGTCACTATACTGTACTGCAGGATGATTACTCCAGTCAGGTCACTATACTGTACTGCAGGATGATTACTCCAGCCAGGTCACTGTACTGTACTGCAGGATGCTTACTCCAGCCAGGCCACTATACTGTACTGCAGGATGCTTACTCCAGCCAGGCCACTGTACTGTACTGCAGGATGCTTACTCCAGCTCACTCTCTTCACAATAAAAATCCTCAGGTTAGTTGAAGGCTGTGTATTAAAATCCGCAAGACAAACAAACGGTTGATCTGCTGAATGGGACAGCGCAACACTGAAGTTGTCAGTTATGGTTTCAGCAGATACCATATTATTCGCCCCTGGAACATAAACAAGAATGAAAAACATGAAACTGTCTTCTTCATAAAGACACACATACCTTCAACATCAATGTCCATAATGTGTTTCTCTCAGGATGCAGCAGGAGAGAGCAGACTCCCCTGAGCCCAGCTGTGTGTCCATGAAGAGTGATCGGTCTATGCATCACCCTTTTAGCTTCAAAGATGGACAGCAGTCTACTGATAAAAGGTATTTATTTCAGTTGCTGTTGTGGTAAGGTGCCGACCTACCGGCAACACAAAAAGTGGTTTATTTCGAGAATCGTCATATCGACTTGAAACTCGGGGAGTGCGCTTAGAGAGACCTGTCAGAGTTCAGTCCCAAATTCGTTGGGCGTGGGAGAGGTTAGGTTTAGGGTTAGGGTCTGGGGGAGGTTAGGTTTAGGCGTGGGGGTGGGAGAGGTTAGGTTTAGGGTTAGGGTCTGAGGGAGGTTAGGTTTAGGCGTGGGGGCTGGGGGAGGTTAGGTTTAGGCGTGGGGGCTGGGAGAGGTTAGCTCCAGCCGGTCCACCGACACTCTGCACACCGCCTCGCTTAGCTGGTTCTGCTTGTGGGTTGTCGGCACTGTGGGCTGTCGGCACATAGACGGGGCACCGAATTTCATGCAATTTGGCATCGTGTCAACACAAAAAGGGGTTTATCTCAAGAACCATTTGTTTGATGGACTTCAAACTGGGGGAGTACGCTGCTTTGGGGGAGGTTAGGTTTAGGCGTGGGGGGTGGGAGAGGTTATGTTTAGGGTCTGGGGGAGTTTAGGTTTAGGCGTGCGGGGTGGGAGAGCTTAGGTTTAGGGTCTGGGGGAGGTTAGGTTTAGGCGTGGGGGTGGGAGAGGTTAGGTTTAGGCATGAGAGGTTAGGTTTAGGGTTAGGGTCTGGGGGAGGTTAGGTTTAGGCGTGGGGGGTGGGAGAGGTTAGGTTTAGGCATGGGGGCTGGGAGAGGTTAGCTCCAGCCAGTCCACCGACACGCTGCACACCGCCTCGCTCAGCTGGTTCTGCTTGTGGGTTGTCGGCACATAGACAGGGCACCGAATTTCATGCAATTCGGCATCGTGTCAACACAAAAAGCGGTTTATCTCAAGAACCATTTGTCTGATGGACTTCAAACTGGGGGAGTACGCTGCTTTGAACTGCCCAGAACATTTCACATCAAATCAAAACTGATTCTGATTCTGAACAGTAATTTCATTGGTGTAAGAGCAAAACAGAAATGGTGGCAACACGCATCCTTGTGGCGCCCCACTGTAACACAAGCTCATCTGAATAGTAAAATAGTAAAATCTCTCTGAGGCCACCATTCTCTGTTCATCTTAAAAAAGACGTTCTAAATGTGTCAATTTGCATAGTGTTAGAATCCAAATTCAAATTGTAGGAGGTTGAGTAGATTCTCGAAACAGAAGACTTAGGGCTCATTCAGACACAATCTGACGCTCGCATTGACCCTCCGTGCTCCATTCATAGTCAATGGGGGTAGTCCGACAGGCTCCGGCAGTGGGCGACGCAGGGGTATGCGTGAAAAACACGCATAGGTCGTAGAGGGAGAGAGTTCAGGGCGATACAACTTTTGGGGGATGTAGTCCTACCTCACGCTCCACTGGCCAGTCTAGACCACACACACACACACACACACACACACACACACACACACACGTTTCACTCGTTTCGTCTCTTCTCAAAAATCGCGGCTGTATATCCGTTCTCTTTCTCTTCACATTAAAAATCCTCAGGTTAGTTGAAAGCTGTGTATTAAAATCTGCAAGACGAACAAACGGTTGATCTGCTGATTGGGACAGTGCAACACTGAAGTTGTCAGTTATGGTTTTCAGCAGATATTATTCGGCCCTGGAACATAAACAAGAATGAAAAACATGAAATTGTCTTCTTCATAAAGACACACATACTGTACCTTCAACATCAATGTCCATAATGTGTTTCTCTCAGGATGCAGCAGGAGAGAGCAGACTCCCCTGAGCCCAGCTGTGTCTGTGTGTCCATGAAGAGTGACTGGTCTATGTCTCACCCTTTTAGCTTCAAAGATGGACAGCAGTCTACTGATAAAAGGTATTTATTCACATCAAAGGAAAAGTAACACACAGTCGCACACCAAAGGTTGTGGTAAGGTGCCGACCACTGGGAGTGAACTTAAAGGAGAATTTAGTTTTT